>NC_056726.1:1863590320-1863755320 GCF_019279795.1 Protopterus annectens | reverse complement strand
GCTGGTTTACTACAGCACTATGCAGTTGTAGTACGCACCATGGACATTAATGAAGTTCATCTTCCCCAAAGGTGCATTTCACAATTAATGACATCAGCAGGACTACCAAAGTAGGGCATTTGTAATGTACTGCAAGTCAGTAGCCTATAATGCACTGCTCCATACACAGACACACATCACATCTGGAACTGACATGGATGGAGATTGAACACCACCATTCTAAATCACCCTAGAGCAGTATGCAGTTACAGGACTCATCACGGCAATTACTGGGTTATTATGTTCCCAGACGTGTACTTCTAGATGAGTGGCATCAGCAACCTTGGCAAAGTAGTGTATTTGTATTGTATGGAGTGTGGGTAACCTATAAAGCATTGCTCTCGACCCAGTCAGACACAGACCCGCACACACACAGTTGCCAGGGCTGTGGTTTGAACACCTACCTAACTAGTTTATCACACTACAGCAGTACAAAGTTACAGGATGCACCATGGCAATTATGGGGCAATCATGTTCCCAGAGGTGTACATCTAGGTGAGTGACGACAGCAGCCTTGCCAAAGGTATTGTATGGAGTGTGAGTAGTCTAACGAGCATTTCACTCTACACAGTCAGAGGCAGACAGGCACACACACTCACACAACTGACAAGTCTGGGGTTAGTACTACTACCCAACTACTCTGTCACTAAAGCAGTAAGCAGTTATTGGACGCGCCATGCATTTTACTGAGCTACAGCTCTCCCAAAGGTGTAATTCATATTAGGTGACCTCAGCAGGCTTGTCATACTACTGCTACAGGGAGGGCAGCATGTGCACGGGCCATACCCTATTCATGTAGGGGTTGAGATACGACATGTGGGCACACATGGGGTCATCTGTCACAGGTGCATGTATACAGCTACTAGATGGCTGCTTCCTTGTACAGTCTTGCGGCACAGCTGGCATGTACATCACAGTCTGTCATGCTGACCAGTACTGGTGGCTTGTATCTGCAGTGGGTTACATCCGCACCTCATGTGTTGGGGGCCCTTAGGTTGTGTGCCAGTTGGGACAGGCCCATATGGCTCCTTGTCACAGTCACCCTCTTCCACACATCTATGCCCATGTACCTGTGGCTTATTATAGTGTGTTGTCCTTATGTGTGAGTGTGCCCAGTATGACCTCTCAGTATGTTGTTGACTGACATTGCCTTCAATTCTCTAAGTGTGTGAGCATGCAGAGTATGGCCATCTGCGTTGCATGTCTGGACCACATCCTGGTTGTTTGTACTGCAGTGCTGACCTTTTGTTGTACACCAATGGGTAGCATGCTGTCTGCAGGGTATCCATTGGTCATTGACTGTTGCTACATTTCTGCATAGTGGGGGGGGGCACCTGACTGTTTCTCCTGTTCTACACAGGAGTGGGGGGTGCACACCTGACTGTTTTTACTTTTCTACACAGGAGTGGGGGGGGGGGGACACCTGACTGTTACTCTGTGTGTACGTTGGATGGGGTGGGGCACCTGACACTTGCACACATTTGCTAGGACTGTACTGGTAAGTCAGTTACTCCCATTTCAGTCTTTAGTCTTACCTATCCTGCTGGCTAGGGCTTACCAGTGTAATACAGATCCTAGCTTTGTTTACTTACATATGAGTGTCTGACTTCCTAGCCTTCACAACTTACGTCCAACTGCCTGGCCTGCTGCAGTCTGTCTGTGTAGGCCTGAGGGAGGGGTTAACCATAGGGCACATTCGGAGGCCATAGTACAGCATTTGTTTGTGTTTGTCTTAACCTGTCCTGCTGGCTGAGACTGTTGCTGGGTATGTGATCCTTTCTGACTGGTATGAGTGGCTCTTATGCACACCACTGTCGCTCAGGCCATTTCCTGCAGTGGGTTTTGTCACCCTGTGTAGTAATGGCTACAATGATGACTCCAGTATGTGTTACAGATCTCATGCTGTCACTATGGCTGTCAACTCTCTGCTGCCTTGACATCCGGACAGGTAAAAACACATTCTACTCCATTTGGTAATTGGTAGGTTGATTGACTTACCATGAGGGTGTGCCAGACTTGAGGATGGTGCTGGAGGGCTGCCTATGTTGGATGTACTAGTACACTCCCTATGTATGGTTAGGCACAGGTAGTGCCATGTTTGGCATCCCTTTTACTGTCTGTGCAAGTCAGAGAGAGGGGTCATTCCCTGGGGCCCTACTGTGTCACTGCATATGCTATATGTTGCCTCTTTGCCAAGGCCAGGACATACTGGGCACATCCCTTTCTGCCTACTGAAGCAGGCTCAGGTTGCTCCTCCTCCCTGCCCCATGCTGTTCCTGCTGCAGCTGTTTCCGCAGGATCATATTGTGTAGCATAGCACATACCATTACTATTTGGCTACATGTAGCTAGTGAATACTCAGGGCTCCACTGGATGTGTCCAGACATGTGACCTGAGCATCCCAAACACATGCTCTCTAGCCTGTGCGTATGCATCATTATGGCATTGTTTTTCAGGAGTGTCTCATCAGCCATGGCCCCAGTGGGTACCCAGCATCCCCCACTAGGTGACCGCAGGGGGTGTCCACATCGGCAAATCTGTGGTACAGCTGCGTCAGTTGCCATATGTGTGAATCATCATAGCTTCCAGGGCAGCCAGCACACACATTCAGTATAATGCCCTGGGCATCACATACGACCTGGCAGTTGATAGAGGGGATGCCCCTGCGGTTGATGTAGGCCCTACCCTGCTCACCGGGTGGTGCTTTGATGCTCAAGTGCGTGCAGTCTGTAGCACCCACTACCCCAGGGTAGTTAGCTATTTGGTGGAAGAGACGCATATTGCAGGTCAACACCTCACGTGTGCTGAAGAAATATACTTGCCCACTGGCATGTGCTGACATGGCATCCAGGAATTGGTGGAATACTCTGGATGCTGATGTCTGTGAGATGCCCATGTTATCCCCAGTTGTAGTTTGGAAGGTACCTGTGGCTAATATACCTAGGCCTACACAACTTGGTATCCACTGGGATGGGTTCCCCTTGGCCAGTGTGGTGTGTTAGGTGTGGCCTGCACAGCTCAACGATTTGCTGTAGGACGTCTCTGTCCAACCTATAGTGCTCCACTATCTCCAGCTCATGTAGCCCCTGGTAGATTACCCTGGGTCTGTACACTCTTGCTCTTTCTCCTCACTGTGGGTTGTTCTGCAACACTGACATCCTCACCACCCTCAGCCTCTTGCACATGTTGTTCTATGTTGCCTGCTGCAGCCCTTCTCATTTTGTAGGTTTGTATTTAAAATTTCCCACTTGTTTACACTGGTGGTGTAGTGTGTGAAAAAAACAGGGGGATAAGGTGTTTGCTTGGTTTATAGTGGTGCTCTGGGCTGGGCTGGTCTGCTTCCTGTGTGATTAGCTGATTCTGATGCATTTCACCTAGCAGCTCAACTAGGTCTCTGATTACCTTCCTACTGCTGTTTTCCCTTCCCACTGCCTCCCTGTTTTAGGACAGTGTGCATGCCGTGCAAACAGAGTGCTTAAATGTGCACAAAGCTGCTTTTTCCTGGTTTAACTTCCTTTTTCTTCCTGTACAACCCGGTGACTGGCACGCACATCCGCTTACACTTTGCAAAGAGTGCTAGGCAGGTTTAAACACATCCCTAGCTTAGCTGTGCTACGCTTGGAGCAATCTCGAGCCACAGGTCTCCAGTCCACTTACAGTATTGCTTGACACACCCCCACATGATGTCACCTATATTCTAGTCTTGCACCCACTCTTACACTCTTAGGACCTGCTTCACACCCTGAGAAAATCTGGGATTCACTAACCCTTCCCTCATTTGCATAGGATTGCTTGCTAATGCATAGTTACATGTCCCACACAGAGTCTCCCCTCTTAGCAACCATTAAGCACTGGAGAGGTTGTCTTCTGACTGCCATTGACTTGCATGGCAGAATACGGATTTTTGTTAGAATGCTTATTTTAGGTTTATTTTATTAAATGTCCCCCTGATCCCGTTTGAGCGTCGCTGCCCTATGCTTAACCGGGCGAGATCGGCAAAGATAAAATTAAACGTTTAATTTTTTTCTTTTACATTTTGCAATGCCAATGGCCCTCTACTTGGACAATGGCATGCTTCCTCAATGATTTGCAGCCTTTATTTAGAGCTGTCATAGCTCCGTTTTTTCAGATTGCTGAACTGTACTCTAAGTAACAGAGTACATTTCTGCACACTGCACTTGTCCTGCATAGACTGCTGCCAGCTTCCTGGATCGCATATTACCCTCATTTGTATGGTTTTCATCTGCAAATGAGGGTAATTTGCATACAGGAGCTTGGTCCGTGCAGGATTAGCCTAAGAGCTCACATGCATGTCCCGGGAGCTCGTTCCTAGATCGCACGTTGGCCAAAAATAGCTCAAACTAATCCTGCACGCTATAAAGGGCTTCGTAAATCTGGGGGATTGTTTAGTGCAGAGGAAGAAGATTCACCAAACAAGAGGAGGCAAGGACGATAAAAGGTTACAAGTATGAAATCTGCTATTGTCCCAGTGCTGCTGCCACTGTTAATTTAGGCGATTGAAAAAAGCAAGTAAAAGAATATGACTGATAAAACACATCTGCAGCATACTCTGTTAATGGACTGTGGTCACTTCCACAAGCTATCGTGATCAGGTATTTTTTTACATTCCCATTTGCAGTTTTATTAAATCCTAGGATGGTGAATGTTCACAAAAGCTTGTTACTACCTTTAATGCATCATTACCAAGGCCGTAATAAGGAAATTAAATTATTGTGTGTGTGTGTGCGTGTGTGTGTGTTAACAGAATCTTCTGATGTAGTACAACACACATTAAACAAAACTATGATAGTTCCTCTTTCTGTTGCACCTTGCATATTTTATTAGCCTCACTGATGTCTACTGCCTGACCTTCAACTCACCATCCACTACTGCCAGTATCCACTGGTGTACACCAAGGTTCCATACTCGGCCCCCTACACTTCATCATATTTACTAATCTAATTTCAGCAACCCAACATGCCTCGATTATACAGTATGCAGAGGACACACCCCTCATCAGCTCTGCCCTTTCCCTGCTAGAACTACAGACTAAGATGCAAAACTCATTCCAGGAAACTGAAACTTACAAAAACACCAGCTCATTCTAAACCCAAATAAGACTAAGTTAATAATTTTCTCCAGCAAACCTACCAAACACAACTGCCCACCCCTAAACATTCAATCAGCCAACTGAGCCTACAAATCAGGCCAAGCTCCTGGGTATGACAATAGATAACAGGCTAAAATCTGATGTTCACATTTCCCAAACTATCAAAAATGTCCACGCTAAACTCAGTGCTCTATATAGGGCCAAACCCTTCCCAACACCCCAAGCCAGAGAAGACACTGCTAGATCACAACTGCGGTCTACCCTTCTCTACTGCTCTCACACATTCACCAACTTGTGCAAAACTGAACTTCATAATCTTGAGCCCTGCTATAACAAAATAGCAAAGTTTGCCACTATAACGAAATAGCAAAGTTTGCCACCAATCTCCCCCACAAGTCCCATACTTTTATTGCTCTTCAACAACTCAGATGGCTAGAACTTCCCAACCTATTAACCCTCAGTCAACTTACCTTCACCCATAATGTCATCCACAACCCCAAAAACTGCTCAGCAATTTCAACACTAGTCTAACTACAGGTAAACAGCAGGTCCCTTAGGTCTTCTAACAAGCCACTGTTCAAAATTACACAGTCTCAAGCTAACATGGTGACTCCCTATACTCTAATAAAATAGCCAAGTCCTGGAATGCTCTCCCTCTAAACGTATAAATCACTCCCCGTAAGTCTTTCTTTCAAAATAAAGCTAAAGGAATACATTATAGATAACTGGCTCTGCCCATGCTGTTCCCCGGGCTAAACTCAGCTCTCCTAATAATACCTTCACTGCTCATGCTGTCATGTTTTACTGCTCAATTACTTTTTCTAGTGTCACTACAACAGTGATTTATTTTACTCAATGGCAAATTTTTACTCTGTAATTCATGCCTCATACTATTGTGTAATAAATGTACCTATGGTCTACTGCTCTAGATTCATGCTTCAATAACCTATGGACTAATGTTCTAATTTTTGATACTTTATTTCCTCTGCATCAATTGTCTTATGTATTTGTACTATGTTATTTCATCTATGGTATGTTATTATATACTTAATATATTAGAATTTTCTCGTGTATCTTCGTACTGAAGCTTTTCTCCCAGAGTCTCCACTGAAAACAGGCTACCTGCCAGTCGGACACTACCCGGTAATCAAATGTAATAAATAAAATAAAAAATAAATAAATCTAGTCTGCCAGTTCAGGGCCAAACCAGTTCAGTCTAACATACAAAAAAGATTTACTGAAATTAAAGATGGCATTGTTTTATATTACTTCTTTCTGCATGCATAAAAAAAACATTTATTTTTGACTTTTAGTTTTTGTATGAGAACTCTCCCTTGATTGGTCCTTGGTTGGATTCATCTTCTATACTAAACAAGGATCTTCTATACTAAACAAGGATCCTGCATTCAGGGACATCTAAAACACAAGTTCCACTGCCCAAGATGTTACAGGACTCTGGACACACATGCAAGCACATTTTCCTGGAGTCTGCCAGTCCCTTATCTATAATAGCAAGCAAGTCCTGCAAAATCAAGTAACAATATACAAGTAAGAGCTTATGTGACAGACTTCAAATAGTCACAGAGAAATCAGTCATAGTTGATGGATGCAGTTGCTCTATATCATTTAGGGAAATTGTTGAAGTAGACACTATTTCATGGAGCGGGCTTCATGTGAATCATTAGCTAGCAAACAGTCTTGCCTGATGGCAAAAGATAATGCAGTTTGGCAGATCTCAAGGAAAGTGACTAAATGTCAGCATCTCCAGTAAGAGAGTTTTACAGCACCAGGCTAGAGTTTGACACTAAATTATCAACTCCCATATAAGTGATCATTAGTAATTAACAGGCTTTTTTTTTTTTTTTTAATGAAAGACTGAGCTTGCTGTGTCTCAGGGATTTCACATTTTCCTAAGATGGTATGACAGACTTGAGTTATAAGTAGCAGTGTATCTGGGCAACACACCCACATATTAGGGTGCAGGGGCTTGTCCCCTTGGCAAAGCTCTATTTGTCTTTAGATTATTCACAAGTTATTTAATTCCTTTATGACTGCAATGCTGTGGTTTTACATGCCTATGCCCTCAGTATACTCTAATACAAGTACCTTTTATTTACAAAAATAATAATGGGTGTATTGTCTGCCTATTCTTTTGATAACAAAAAATAATCTGTTAGTTCCAGTTAACATCAATTTATTAATCCAAACTGCCCAGGCATGCAGTACACCCCCCTGTGTGAATTCCCTCTCTCTCTCTGTGGTTAAGCTGTGAGCTCAAACTTATTTACTTCTGCTGACAGCTTGCATCAGTTTCTCAAGCTTCTCCCCAACTACTCTACACTGTAATGTTCATTATCCCAACTGCATTATCTAATCTCTTGACCTTTCTGACTCTCTTTCACAAGGCATACCTTATATTTACCTCAGCTGTTGTTCATTCTGTATAGCCAGTTTATTACTGTTAATATGACATTTATTTTTTAGCATGTTGGCTACCACTGCTTAGACAGGATTTTGAAAAAAAAAATTTTACTCGAGGGCATACAACAACATTCTACAGATCCAGTCAATTACATTTTTTTTTACAGTTTTAGGCAAGAACTGGAGTAATGTGATTTGTAAATTCAACTGCCTCAGAGCTTTTGACTTCAGGATCAAGCAATGTATTCAGTTTAATCAAGAAAGTACACAGAGGAGAAAAAATGTCTAAAATCAGCTTTTCGGAAACGTGCCCAGGGCAATGTAGGATCTCCCAATAAATGTCAGAAGAGAAGCATTCAGTAGTGCATGTGTACATCTGTTTCTCATCTTCATTATAACTTAAGCAAATTGACTCTGTTTCAAAACCCCACCCAAACACTTGGCTGCACATGTGGTTTTGTAACACAACATTATCAAGTGAAACAGGGCTGCTGGTGACCTGCTGACCCATGCACTCACTTTCATTCTTGGACTTACCAAAAATAAAGGCTGTCAGCAAGTTACTGGATTGTAAGCAGTAGCTTAAGTTAACCAATCTCGCCAGCTGTGAGAATCACTCACATCTGTAACTTAAACACCAAGTGAAAACATCTGCCAAATCAGAAACGGCAATTTTCCACTTCAGAAAGTTTCTTTAAACTCAGCACTTTGTTAGTTCACATATCCTCAGATTCCATATCCCTGTAACAAACCAGAAATTCTAAGGATTTTTTTAATCGTTCCAGCTGACACAAAATGTGATCAAGGGTGCAACAGCAGCTTTACAGTTTACTTTTGCTGCTCAAGAAATGGGCACGTTAATAATAAAATAAAAAAAATATGTATTGCACTTGCTAAACTATGTGGTGATCACTACACATACATTAAGTGTCAGGCATGTATCAAGTGCTAAGCATAGGAAAGTTATGCATAGATCCTTTTTATTCACATAATTTACTCATTCTAAAAGATTTTAACAAAACAAGGGACCAGGTACCGCAGAAGAGATGACAAAGGACCAGTGAAGATGCATCTGAGAGAGATACAAGTACATGATGATGATTATAATACTTGCTCAAGGTATACCAAACTTTTGCAACTACCAAGATATACTTTCCATTTCCAAAGATACATGTACAGCTGTGATATAGACTGAGTGTCCATCTCTGGATATACATGATGTTTCAAACTCTGAACTGCAGAGAACAGAGTAATGCAGTAGGTCACTAGCTCTACAGAATGTGCATTTTTCTCTTTTAAAGCTATTTTCACAAAGCCTGATTAACGGTCTGATATTTTTAGTGGAAAAAAAATGCCACACTTGTGGATTTGTTACCATTATTTTCATCAGTCTTCCGAGGTTTTCTAGAATAAAAATGATAGCATCCCCCATCCTATGGAGCATGGCACCTCCTCTTCTGAAACTTTTTTTATTCTTGTATCAGTTTTCCAGTCCTTCATGATGAGATTTAACCCATATGAATTCTCAAAATAGGTTCTCCATAATGAAGCAGTCTATAGGTTTGTAGTTATGCACTATTCATACAACCAATTAGTGGCGAGACTGGGAAATATGCAATTTCAACCATTATGCACTGTATACACGTGACCCATTTCAAAGATCATGACAATCTACATTAAAAAAAAAAAAATCTTCCTATCTTAAAGGACTCCGCCTACATCACATGACGGCCTCCATCAGAGGAGCTATACACGTGTGCATAACAAGGGGTACAATTTCAAAACTAGAGGCTGGGAACTCAAAGTAAAATAGAACAGAGAGAAGAAAATCTGAGAGATGAGAAGGTGGATATAAAATGCAAGTTAAACTATTTAGTGACTGCTGGCCAAGCTGCTTTGTGCTACAGCCTACATTTCTACTGTAATGGAAGCAACAAATCCTAAGTTTGTTCTTTACCAAGGGAGGTTACACAGCAGACCCTTGCGATATTCATTTTCTTATCCCAGGCAAATCAGTTCTGGACTCATTTTATAATACCAAATTAAATAATATCATTAAAAAGAAAGGAAGACAGTAAAGTTGGGGGGAGGGCAGCAACAAAAAAGGTGGCAGTGAGAAACTGAGAAATATTTAGAAAGGATTCAGTCTACAGAAAAAAAAAAAGAAATGCAACATATGGTTAGAACAGAGGGGAAAAACAGAATAAAAGTAGAGAAGAAAAACAGTTAAGATTATAAATCGAGCAAGCAAAGCCAGTGTCAAATTGATTGTACACACAATACTTCTTTAAAGACAGTTACAAGGGAAATGAAAGGCATCACGAGTCAGCATCCCCAGAACATGACTTTCCAGTTGCCAGGGGATAATACAAATTAAAGAAAAACATTCAGTGTGTTAGTCCTGATACAGGGAAAATAGGTCACAGGTAGCTTTTGTTAAAATCTATGCAGAGGGGGAAACACAGGTAGCTTTTGTTAAAATCTATGCAGAGGGGGAAACAAATTAATAGGAGAGAGGTGGTATTTGTTAAAACTGATGCTTAAGTAGATCATTAAGTACATTGATATTGTCTTTTGAAAATTTAATTAACGTAGTAAATGCGTAGTATTGTCACAGTTAGTGAAAAACTCACTTCAGCACATACAGTTTAACAAATACCCCAGTCCAAAATGATAACGCAGTCAAGGATCTTAGAAGCTTAGTTGAAAATTCCCTTTGGTCCTCCAATCACCATGCAGGAGGAACAGTAATCAGCAAATCTATTCATCACAGCTATAAGGCAATTTATCCAGGTCAAAAACAAGATGCAACAATTCTGTCTTATGCAAAACACCTTATGGCCCTTTTCCTTCAGTCACCTATAGATTACTGAGGGGTGATCTGTGTATGGCTCACAAGGCATCTGCAAACCACACACTTATAAATCTCCTGTATATTTATAAAACAGTACCAGAAATGCAAGTTCTAGGGACCTAATTTTTTTCTAGTCACAAACATGCTGGAGAGACATGTGTCAAGACTTCCCATTTTATGGAACTGGCTTCCATTCCATGTGAAGTTGAATTCATCTATTACCCAATTTAAGCACAACCTAGATCAGTGGATGGGGAAGAGGAAATTTACACCAGGCCTGGTACCCATGTCTCTTATGGAGAGAGGTAGCTTATAAATGCCTGGCTCTCAATGTCTTGTTTGGAAACAGGATGTCATTATTCTTTTGGGAAAACTTGGCAAGGTTTAGAAGGGCCCCTGGGTCCTTAACCAGAGGATCTGAATCAAACATGTTACATACGATCCTGGATCCCATTATATATTCTAAAACAAACAAGGACCCTATGTGGAATAGGCCTTTTGGTAAAATTATGCAACGAGGATAACCTAACCCAAAAGAAAAGCAAGGACAGTTGGATTCTAACTTCCACCTGGGATTTCAATACAATTAGCGCCATCAAGGAGAAATGAGCCATCCTCACTGAATCAGCAGTTTGTAAGGATTTTAGGAGATCACCCTACTTTTCTATATAAAAAGAGCAGAGGTATACGTAGCTATGTGCAAAAGAAAAATAAGGAACACCAGGATGACATGAGCAGTAAAATTTTTGGGCCATCTAACTGCGCTTTCTTTGAATACTTGATGGTGTGTGACTTATTTGACTGCCCCCATCTTAAGATAGTAAAATTTTCAGCAAGTGGTAACTGTAATACTGAAAAAGCTGTATATAGGGCCATGTGTAATGACTGCCCTACATTTTATGTGAGCAAGACTACGAATAAACTGAAAAGGAACATTTTGGGTCATCTTTTTGACACAAGACATAAATGCCAGAGGAATGCCTCATCAAAACACTTATTCAAGCACACCCCAGACATCCTGGTTTTAAATGCATCATTCTGGACTGTGTGGAGATGGATGAGCTTAAAGGGGATGTCAATGGTGTGTTGGAGAAAAACTATATGTTGGCAGTGGAAATTAAATGCATTCAGAAAGCCAGGACGTTATTGCTCTTAAGAGTGTTTTGAATTTACGTAAGTTCCATACAGCCTGTAAAGATATTCTATGGAATTTTTGTGTAATATTTTTATGTACGAAAAATATACTAAACAAAAATTATGTGCAGAATACGTATAAATATAAGTTTAGTTACTTAACATCAATTCTGCTTTGATTAGATTTATTGCACCATAAGAGGTTTAAATGGTAAATTCCAAACATTTTTTCATGCCACTATTACCATGTAGTATTGGTATTATTCCCCCATTAACCATACTGGTGCACGCTCATGCACACTTTTATACATTACAAGTTTACTTCATCCACTGTTTTCCGAGTTGATGTGTTTTTTTTTTTTTTTTTTTCTTACTAGTTGTCACTGTATAAACATGTTTTTGGGACTGTAAACATGAAAACGGTCATGACGGTGCTTTTCAAAAAAAAAAAAAAAAAAAGGAAAACTGAGCTCAACTTACTTTTTTATGCACACTAATACACATGGATGGATATTTATGAGCTATTATTAGACAGATGTATTTTTATATTTTAGTGTTCTAGTTTGATTATTTTTATGGTTAGATAGCTATGTGTTTTTCTTGATTCTAGTTCTTGTCACAGACCTGATGGAAGCTTTATTGCATTAATTAGCTGGAAGAGATTTTAGTTAAGGGTCTTTTTAAATACATCTTTTTAAGTATATGTTATGCTTTTCTTAATACCTGATCTTGGAATGTGGGTTACATATAGATAGGTAATGTTTTCCTTAACAAGGAGGATTAGTTTGACCTAATCAGTAATAGTTTGTGGGGAAGGGCACTTGCTATTCTAAAATGCACTTTTACAGCCCTGTTTACATTGCCATAAACAGGCTCGTTTAAAATTAAACAATACATATTTTTCCACATCTACTAAGTATTTAAAAGCTGGTTTGTTTATATTTCGGATTTTTTGTTGCTGAGGATCGCTCATCTGTGATGAATAAAGACTTTTTGCTTTGAACACAGACTTGTTGCTAAGCACTTACCCCACTGAGTATAACTTTCCCTAAATAACCTAGTATCCTTCAGATTAAACCTAGAATGTATTTTCTGGGACTGATCTATTTTGCCCTTCCTGAAAAGTGTGGCTGGGGGTACAACATGAGGGTAGATATTGGCAAGGCATAAATTTTATTGTGAAGTGATTGCTTTATTTCCTGCGATTTTAGCCTTAGTGGACATTTTCACAGCATTGGACACAGAAGCAGAAAAGTCAAAATCAAGATCTGAAAGAAATGTACCATTTGAAAAAAGTTGACAAAATGTATTTCATAGGTAATTACTAGGCTATTACCCCTAGGGCCTATATATGCCTAGCCAAATGGTACCCTGGCTTTCACCACCCAAGAAAACTACTTTCCTGTGCCCCTGTCAAGCAGAGCCACCAAAGTGATCCCTGGGGTGAATTTCCCGTCTCCCATCCAATCATCAAGATTTTTCTTGAAGAGTGCTAATGAGGAGCTTTGTTTGATATAGATAGGTACTTTTTTTCCAGAGTATGGGAAGTCTCTGGGACAAGAATCTATCCCTCCAGCATGTTCTCTTTATTGTGGTGACAAGGTTTAGGTCCCTAGAGCGTGTAGCTAAGAGAGATTGGGATTTCTTTAAGTGGAACATGTCCAACAGCTCTGGGTTTGACATAGCTTTGTATGTTAGGCAGAGATCGCCTCTGAGTAGGTGATATGTGACAGAGTAAAGTTGGAGTTTTTTTAGACTATCTGCGTAGGGCATCTGTTTGAGACTGGTAATCCTCTTTGTGAGGTATTTCTGTGGCCTTTCCAGTTGTTGTATATGCCTTGTGAGGTACATACCAAAAGGGGCATTGTACTCTATAATGGGTCTAATGCGTGATGAGTAGAGGGGAACAATTACCTCTTTTTTCCTGGATGAGAAACCTTTTGTGATGGTGTGCCACATAAGATTTCCTGACTACTGTGGCAATGTGATGAAAGGAGAGACTACTGTTCACCTGTGTCCCAAGGTATCATCACACTTTCGATGTTAAGTAGACTACTACCTATGTGGTAGTTCATGGGTACAGAGTTACCAAAAGGGATGACAATGCACTTTTTGGCTTTGAGCTGGAGGCCATAGCTTTGACACCAGGCATCTGTCTCAGTGAGGCCCTTTTGTAGGATGTCCACCTCGTTAGGAGTTTTGATTATGGCTCCTAGTTTGCAGTCATCTGCAAACTTTGTTAGCCAAAGACCTTCTGTGTTAGCCTGTACTTCAAAGAAGTAGATACCAAACAGGACAGGACCCAGGACTGAACCCTGTGGTACTCCACTTGTCACTGGTTTGAAGTTGGATTTAGAGTCAGCTACTTTCACAGTGTAGGTTCCGTCAGTGAGCCAGTTGGCAACTCATCTTGTGACACAGGGATTTATATCTAGTTTAGTGAGTTTATCCATAATTCCAGAGTGGGTGATGGTGTTGAAAGACTTGGCGAGATCTAGATAGGCTGTGTGAACCACCTTACCCTCATCGAACTGGGTAGGGTCCAGAGTTTGGAGATTACCAATGTCATTGTTTATAAGTTCCATGATGATACATTCCACAGCCTTGCAGACCAGGCTCGTCAGGCTAATAGGGTGGTAGTTCCCAGGGTCCACGGTGGCTCCCCCTTTGTGGAGTGGGATAATCATTGCTGTGTGCCATTCAATGGGCACAAAGCCTGAGGTGAGGCTATGATTAAACATGGTACTTAAGTGGGGTGCCAGTTCATTCTGTAGTTCATGTAGAATGCAGCCTGGGATGTTGTCAGGTCCCATGGATGCTGCGTTCTTGGCTTTGGAGAGTGTTTTTTTTTTAGCTGTGATTACAGGAACTTTGCATTCTTCAGATATAGAGATAGGCCCGCCCTTTAGGGGGTGAGAGGGGTAAAGTTAGCACTGAACCCATCTACCAGGATGTTGGCAATATCAGTTGGTTCTGTATATTTAGTTCCATTGTGCTGTAACTCAGAGCAGATCTGAGTGTTGCCACTGAGATTCTTGACATAGTTATAGAATGCTTTGTGTTTGTCTTTAGAATCAGTGGCAATTTTGTTTTCGTAACTAGCTTTGGAGGATTTTATGAGGGATCTCAACTTCTTACTGAGGCTGTCAAGGGAGTTCCTCCAATCATGAGATTTTACTCTTTTTTGAAACAGTTTCTTTCTTCTGTTGTAGAGTTTGTTTATGGCAGGGGACCACCAGACTGGCTTCCATTTTTTTGGAGGATGGCATCTTGGTTCTGTTAGAGAATGCACGATCCATGCACTCATGTAAGTGCTTATAAAGTGCATTTGTATAGGATTAAGCAGTCGTACCTCTATTGTCTGTCAGCATGGGTGTCATGAAGTTTGCCACTTCTATCTTAAGAAGCATGAAGTTGGCTTTGGAGAAAAGTTTTACGGTGGTTTCCCTAATGGGGGTGAGGGTGGGATGTGCATGTCTAGGGTGATCTGACCAATAAGGAATTGCCCTCTGGTGTTGCCCATATTGGCAATGACCAGGTCTAGTATATTGCTACCCCTGGTGGGGGTGTGGATAAGTTGATCCAAGGTGTTGGAATTTATGAATTCCATAAAAAGTTGAGCACAAGAGTTGGTACACAAGTAGTTTTCCCAGTTAATGGAAGGTAGTATACACATGCATTCAGACCACAGGGAATGGATGTAAAAAATATAAATAAAACTGTGATGAGAAAACAATGCAGTAAGGAAATGAAAGGAAGTCATAATGAGTAAGGGGGGATTTGGGATTCATACAATATGGTGGTGATATCATATCTCTTCAGCATCATAACAGAAGGAAGGCCAGGTAGATTAAGAAAAATGTATTAAATTCTCTTTAATGTGGTCATGGTAGACTTGCTAAGATGGAAGAAATAAAATGGATTAACTAAACTTGAAAAAAAATCACAACTAGACCTCATGAGTAAAAAAAGCTATGCAAAGATCTGAAAAAGCTAGCAAAAAAGATAGATTCAAATTAGATGCAGAATCAGCTGGCACAAAGAATAATCACTGTGGTTATAAAGCTATTTGTTTATTTTAACAATTGAATACATTTATTAAATCAGTGTGGTTATAGAGATAACTAATCAAGAGGGATATATCCATCCAAGGTAAAAATTGCCCAGTACAAAATGTATCATTATGGAATATTGCAGGCCTAGTTACCAGAATGGATAGTAAAGACTTATGAAGGCAGATGAACATGTTGTCTTTAATATTTAAAAAAATGGATAAAAGAAATAAGCGTTAAGTCTCAAACTATACAAGGCTAAAGGGAATAATACAAATATTGGTAAAGGCTGGTCTACGTTTGAAACCCAAGTTAGCAAAGTCAACCCAAACAATGATAATACAGATGTCTCACTGCAAAAGTAGTACAAGTCTGATTAATATGTGCATTTCTTCAGAGAAAGGAGATGAACATTTATTTACTTACGTTTGATAACCGGGTATTGTCCATCTGGGCCAGCAGCCCGTTTTCAGCGGAGACCTGGGGACAGTAATTCTATTACATTTAACAATAATTGCATCAGAAAATCAAAAGGAAGGAAACAAAGGAAAGTAATTCTAAGTGGAGATATGAAAGCCAGAATATGGGCACGTCAGAACGGACAACTTTTTTCAAAATAAAGAAGACCTAGATGTGAGAAACTTAAAACACCATAAGATAAAACAGGGTAGTCAACTACAGGATGTGATGTGGGAGCATTAACTACAAGAGAAATAAATCAAGAGTACACATTTTTGCAGACAAACTAGAAACTCTAACAGATTACTCTGTAATGTCAACAAATCTGACATGCCTGTCCAAGTTAAGACATCAGAAAGGTAGCAAAAATGGAAATTGCCACATCAATCTGATCTACAACCATGAGCGAGCAAATACAATACTAGTACTGCAGCATTTGACTGAACAAACACTTGGTTGAATGCCGAATTATAACAATAGATGGGAGATGTACTGAAGTTAACAGAATCATAAGAGCAATTGTTAAACATGAATATTAGAAGAATTTAGTAGCCAATGCACAGAACAGAGCAGAAGATTATTTCCATGTTTATCATCATTGAACCAAAGTTGAGTATAAAAGGAAAGAATAAAGTCAGATATGTGGAGAATGACTAGTTAAGTGTATAAATGAGAAAAGGTAAGCATTCTGCAGTTTACCACTATTAGATGCAGTAAACGAGGAACAGAAAAGGTTTTGGTACAGTTCTAAGTGAGAAGGCTTAATAGAAACATGGAAACAATTTTGGAGGAAAAATCTGCAATCACTTTTTTATCAGAATAGGAGTGCTTTTTTTATGGAAAGTTTGAAACTAATCACTGTATAAAACATTGGAAATCAGTAGTCTCTGATGTCATGAGAAAAGTTCTTTTCAGCTGGATCCTTCAGAAAAAAATCATTCCGGAATTGTGGACAGAATAATCATGTTGCCAATTTATAAGAAAGATGATTAATCAAACCTTAAGATGCATAGATCAGTAACCACTAACAGACAACTCTAAGATTCTTCAGTGATTTACTTACAGGATTTGAAATGGCTGATGAAAATAAATGGTCTATTTTACACAGGTTGCTTATGCAGTCAAAGCAAGATTAGAGGTTTGTTTACTTTACAACACATTTAAAAATTTGACAATGAAAACTTCTACAAAACTATGCTAAACGGAGAGCTTTCATAGCTGTTCTCTGCAAGGCCACGTGGAAGTTTACAAGTACTGACAGCAAATATCAAAATGAAAATCATACAAGAGAGGCAATCAGGGCAGTATTCTTTCTCCTTGGATGTTTTTGACTTAAATTTATAACACTGAGAAAGAGCAACCCAAATTAAGACTACTAATTGGCCAGCAACAGACTATGCAGGCAATATAGTCATGACAGTGATATGTATAGTCAGGTGGGCAGATCAAGAGATGGCAGTAAAACAAAATTATACAGCTTGAAATAAAAAAATAAGTAACAAGAATAAAAGTAGTAGTAGTCAAACATGCAAAATAGCACAAGTATATCCATTTACAACAAGGCTTCAATTTGCAGGATCTTAAAGTCATGTTAAATGTATGCACATAACTTTGTTAGACAAAACTCATTCAAATGTTGAAAAAACAGCAATATCATCACTACTTCCATGTGGCAGTTAGAAAAATATAGTCAGATATAAAGGTTTATTTGTATCCCTCAGGAACTTGCTTGCCTTTCAGCCGCTCAGTGGCATGGATATATAAAACTCTTGGGAAAACTGTCAACATAAAATCACAATGGCAGAGTCAAAACTTGAGTCAATGTCAGAAATGCTTCCCTCACTGCCACCACTGTAATGGCAGGATTACAAAAAAAAAAACATCTGGTGATAAGCATGCCTCCCTTTAGCTGGAACTGTTATCAGCTCTATCAGCTCTTTAAACAGTCAAGTGCTCAGATTTTTTAACCTCTTTGTTGTAATTATAGTGTCTTCACTTAAAATGGGCTTTTTAATACTAAGTTAACACTTTACGTCAGCTACACCAGAGAAGCTATATTAATTTGTGTTATTTATGTACTGTACTCTGAGCAGCTGTACAATGACTTCCTGACCATAAGGGTGCACCTTCTGATGATGTGTTAAAGAGGCAAACATATTGAATCTCATTATCCTGGGAACAGGTATTAAGTTAAGTCTCATTAGCTATTTTGATCACAGACCAAACTTACTGGAGGACGCGGTGGGGCCACTCAAGTCTGGCTGATAACCACTGGTGCAGAAGATCCATCTGCATTTTGACCCTGGCATTGCCAGGGTGGAATCAAGTCTGACATACAAGCTGAGCTACATGACAATCACACTGTCCAGGAGCCCCACCTAAGATGGCATGGCCATCATGCCGGACTTCTTTCCATCCAAGACAAAGGAGAGGCTTGTAAGTCCACTTTCCACTATGGAGTTAAATATGTTGTCATGAACAAAACATTGCGTGTCATCAGCACAGAGGGTGACTAACTACATACCCAGCCACACTTGTGCAGAGTCCTAGGTGCTCTCCTCCCTGAATCTCAAATCCTGCAGTACAGACTCATTATATATATATATATATATATATATATATATATATATATATATATATATATATATATATATTTATATATATATATATATATATATATATATATATATATATATATATATAAAGTGTACTTAAAAGCTACCCACCAGGTTCTGCCTACAGTACTTAATCCAACATACAGACAGAGCCTCCACCAAGCCTAGTTCAATGAACATTATTCATTACAGCACTAGCTAGCACTACGGCGATTCATAACCTTAAGATTTCATCTAGTAAGATCTTCACATGGTAGACCACTATTTAGAATGTTACATCCATGCTATTACACAATATGCCAAGTATTATACACTTTACAAGGAATCCTATCCTGTTTAAATTCTCGTGCTACTATTTGAATGTAAATGCATTTAGTTCATTTTTATTTATTGCCCAGTTACCTGACTGAGTGACCTGATTGATTGTGTTGTATTCTGCATTGCTTTGAGTGTTGAACTCTGACTACAAAAAACATGCCTATCCTCTACAAGCTGTTTATTCCCCTATTGAATTGAAATGGAGGGCCCCATGACTCAATCAGGAAGCACTTGTCAGCAGCTCAGCGCACAGGAAATACAAACAAGGTTATTAAACTTAAGTATAGCTCCAATTAGAAAAAATATATATTTTAGAATCAGAAAGCTTACTTTAACTGCAAAATAAACAGTGAGTAAAGCACTTTTTCAAATGATCTTCAAGATGGTGACATGATCTTTATTTTACATGGGTGGTTTCTGTATACAAACATACAAGTACAGTCATAATTAAATGCCCCCTTAGCTATTGTCAGCTTTTCCTTTTATTTTGCCATTCTCCTGGCTCCTGCCTAAACTTTAAAGTGTATGGTCACAGTTTAACATTGCATGGCTGCATCTGGTGAGTTAAACAGTGCAATTCATCTTGCCATAGCCAAAACTAATTGATTTGGTCTATGTCTGTAGATGCATCCATTAAACTCTATGGATGGATTTCATTTTTTCCCCCAAGTTGATGTCACAGAGGTTAAAGACCAGACTTAATCCTCAGTGGTATCAGTGCAGGGAAAATAATTTTCATGAGGAGTATTTCTCCTCAAAGAAAACACAAAAGAAGTTCACTGATGGCTAAAATACTCGATCGGCACATTAAGTACCACATAATTTGGAGCAAAATGTAAGTCACGCAAATGTGGCAAGGCACTTTAATTTTGTCCTCTACTTGCATTCTCTGTTTCTGACCAATTCTAGTATTCTTTAGTCACACTTGTATGTAAAGCTATCTTTAAACAGTAGGTTTGATGGCTCAACTCCAGCAGTAAGTTGTGTAGAAATTCTGCAGGCTCTTAGCATAACAACTTTGCCTCCAACAGGTAGCCTTACTCTTGGCAGTTCTTCCTGCCTTGCTGATAGCCAAACACTTGCAAACTATCTCAGCACTGGGATGCAAACTTCGGTTCATTTCTGGTAATAAGGGAAAGAAAAGGGGTAAAGCATTTAGAGAAATTGAGTGCAGCACAGATCAAGCTATGAGAACTAAGAAACAGATAATTTTGTGCTTGTTATTATGCTGCTATAAAAGAAGCTTGTATCTTAAATTGTGGTCCTTTCCCGGGATAGACTTTAAAATCCCATGACAGCAATATAGCAGTTTCGGACACAATGACAAATGTAAATAAAGGGCATGCTATGGCTCAACAATAGGAAGAAGAGCAAGGTTCAGTGAAAAGGGTATGCATGCACGGTCTTTGGTGCAATCTTACTGGCTCCGAGTGAACAAGAGACAGACTGCTACACAGTCTCTCCAAGATGGACAGCAGTGCAGCCCTAAAACCCAATCTGTGCAATGACAGTAAGCACATGAACTGTGAAAAGTAATACAGGACATCTGTATGACTCAAAACTATTCCCCCGGTTATCTTGGCATTACAAATATTGTAAAATGACCTATAAAGAGAACACTGTATTACAGCTTTAATAAATTATTACAACGGTTAATGGTCTAGAGAGCAGCCAAAAATAAACATCCAATAAAATAAAGCTGCCTTCTCCATCTGTACTTCAAACCATTTTGTTTTGTATATTAAGTACAGGCAAGATTTTCACATCATTTTAACAATTTTTCCAATAAAGTGCGTGTGCAAAGGAAGATATTCGTAATTAAATAAAGAGCACAAAGTCTTGCACACATGAAAGCCATGCAAATTAGGTTAAAACATACAAAAAAAAGCTACTTATTCATATTAAATTTGATTAATGCATGAAAATATAAAAAGTATAGAGCCAACATTTTAAATACGTACCAATGTCTCACACTGAATATGGTATGGTAGTTCTGATACAGAACAGGAAACATGGAAGGGCTGGATTGAATGAGATTTTATACACAAGCCAATTTTATAGGAGGTGTACCGGTTTTACATGCATATTTCATGGGAAGGGACCGATGGAAATGATGTTAAGGACAATAATTCATGTCCCTTAATTTCTAGTCTGCTGTTCCTTTCTACAAGGAGGCAAGGAAATACTGTGATTCCTTTACAAATATGCACATACTGATTGAAGAAAACCTATTCTATATTACATATTCTTAGTTTTTATTAAGTATTTGCAGCCCTCATTACGTGCTTGCAGTGCAAGTGTGGCAAGCTTACCAAATCTGTTTGCCATCAGTCTGATTTAAGGCAGTGTGAAACGTCAGTGCATGTGTTTGTACTTTAATTGCCTTTCATGATGCAACATGCAAAAATAATGAGATTTAATTTTTTTAATCTGGGAAGGTTAAAATACAAGATAAGAAAATGGTGAACCAGATGCCAATCTGCAAATTAAATCATGCTGACTGGAACCTCTACACTTAATGAGCAAAATAACTGACCGGTATGAAAGCTTGAGGTCACCTGCACAAAATAGACTTCAGTAAAAAGTGATTTTAGCCATTTAAAATTAGAGACAAAGTAAAGATAACTTGTTCCATCTATAGGTCTACAGTATCTTTTTCCACACTACAGTGCATTCCCATACCTTTTGACTGTGTCAAAAAAAGCACGTGCTTAAAAGTGATGAAATGACTGACTACAGAGTCATTACAACAGATGTGACCAATTTTAGGACAGCATTCTTATCAAATGAATATATCAAGAATTCCCTGTTCAGGGGAGAGTGTGTGATGTTACATGAGCTGTGTTGCGAGATCCTTTTAATTACTTGCACAGTATATCTCTTTGGTTTGGAATACAAAATGTTCAGCTGAAACTAAAATATGTACCAAGCATTTCTATAATCAATGGAGACCCTTTAAATATGTATACACTACACACAAACAACACACACAATATATGACACACAAATATACATACACTGTATGATACAAGACATGTTCATTTTAGTGAACAAAAAAAGTCTGCCGAATCAGCAGAAGTATTTCTTTCAGATGTAATTTGTAAGTTAAAATTAAGCATCACACCCCAAGTAGAGGCAACTGCAGGGCTCAGATGCTGTACTTGTTCAAGGACACAAACTAAAACAGGGAAAAAGTACAGTTTTGTACCTACCATAAATGTAGATGTTCGAAGATCCACATTGCTGCAGTCCTTACACTTGGGTAGTCCGCTGTCCTCGGTCGGCCCGAATATCAAAGTATAAGGCTGACGTCGGTCAAGGCGCATTTGACTGACATCAGGACGTCAGGGTACAAATGCGCATGACCGACGTCATATCCTCAGTCTTTTCTTGCCCCAGATGTCAGAAGACCCTAAAAAGAAAGGTCAAAACCAAAAGACAGCAAACAACCAACCAACCACCCTTGCACTAAAAATATGTACAATATATACAATATACACCAGATTGACAACACAACCGCCTCCAACTACAGAGGGGAAGGAGGGAGGATAAATTGGACTGCAGCAATGTGGATCTTCGAACATCTACATTTATGGTAGGTACAAAATTGTACTATGTTCTTCATCTCACATTGCTGCAGTCCTTACACTTGGGTAGAATCCCAAAGCAGAGGTAAGGGAGGATGGCAAAACTATAAGGAAGCAGGAGCTGCCAAAATGCCCTGCAAAACAGCAGTGGCAAAACCAGCCCTAGATTTAGAATAAAGTGGAAGGTGATAATGCCTAGAGAAAGTATGCACTGAACTCCAAGTAGCTGCCTCCAAAATATCTTTAGTTGCCACCCCTTAAAAAGCTGTCAAGTGGCAGTAGCCCTAGTGGAATGAGGCCTAATCCCAGCTGGAATCTCCTTGCCATGATGGGAATAACAGAAAGCAATGCAAAACCCAATCCACTTAGAAATAGTTTGTTTTGACACAGGCTTGCCCTGAGAACCCAAAGCAAATGAAACAAATAACTGCTGAGACTGCCTGAACCCTTTAGTTCTGTCCAAATAATATCGCAACTGCCTGTGTACATCTAAAGTGTGCAAAATCTTTTCCCCTTTATTTTGGGGATTTGCATAAAAAGTAGGCAAATGAATAGTTTGGTTTAAAGCCACACTAGAAACCACTTTAGGCATAAAGGAAGGATTAGTACGTAAAGATACCCTATCCTTATGGAAAATTAAGAAAGGCTCAACCGCCATAAGGGCCTGCAACTCAGAAACCCTTCTTGCAGAGGTAATGGCCAACAAAAAAGCAGTCTTCCATGATAAAAATTTCAACTCAGTAGTAGCTGCAGGCTCAAAAGGTTGTAGAGTGAGTTTCTCCAACACAAAATTGAGATCCCAAGCAGGAGTAGGAGCTCTACGTGGGGGTCTTATATTCTTTGCCCCTCTAAGAAATTGCTTGAACAAAGGATGAGAAAACAATGGTGGGTCACAATCATAGTGAGCCGAAATTGCTGCAGCATGAACCTTAATAGAAGAGAAGGACAAACCTTTGTCCAGTAACTCAGTAAGATATTGAAGAGCCACACTTAAATTCGGCTCAGAAACATCAAAATCCTTTGCTGCACTCCAAAATAAAAATCTCTTCCATTTATCTGCATACACTTTCCTTGTACTAGGCCTTCTAGCTTCCAAAATAACATTCAAAACTTGCTGTGGAAGTTGAGACCCGCTATGGTTCAAAACAGAATATGCCAGGCTGTTAGGTGCAGAGAGTGAAGCTTGACATTGAGCAAATGACTGTCCTCCTGAGACAACAGGTGTGGAATCGAAGGCAAAGGCCATGGAGGCTCCCGTACCAGGCTTCTCAGTAATGGGTACCAATGCTGTCGAGGCCAATCTGGAGCTATCAAAATCATCCTTGGCTTGTCCTGTCTGGCCTTTAGTAGTACCTTTGGGAGGAGAGGCAGAGGTGGAAAGGCATACACGTGAAGATTGCTCCAATTGAAAGAAAGAGCATCCACTTTCCAAGCTGTGGGATGAAACCTTTTCGTGCAAAACTTTGGCAGCTGGTGGTTTAGTGGAGAAGCGAACAGATCTATGTCTGGAGTTCCCCATGACACTGTCAATGTCTGAAATACATGAGGATCCAATTTCCACTCGTGGGGATCCATAATTGCCTGCTCAACACATCTGCTAAGGAGTTCTGTGCTCCCGGCAGAAACCTTGCCTGAAGATTTAGCTGTAAACTGAGAGCAGTCTCCCACAAAATCATTGCTTGCCTGCATAGAGGATAAGAATGTGTTCCCCTTGCTTGTTGATGTACCACATGACAGTTGTGTTGTCTGTTAGAATCAACACCTGCCCTGGAAGAAGTAAATCCTTGAAAGCTATTAATGCAAACTGGACTGCTAACATCTCTTTCAAGTTGATATGTAGATGTTGTAGTCTGGCAGGCCACTTGTCTTGTATCCACTTTCCATTTAGATGAGCTCCCCAAGCTTTGTCTGAGGCATCTGTCGTTAGAATCTGACTCGCCTCTGGCCGGGTCACAGAGAGTCCCTTGTTTAGGTGACATTCCTGAGCCCACCACAACAATTCCTTTTGAATGCAAGGTATTATTTGAATGACAGTGTCCAGATCCTGGCAGTGCTGTGTCCATACATTTTGAGATACCATTGTAGCTTCCTCATATGCAGTTTGGCATTGGGAAGCACCAGAATACAAGATGCCATGAACCCCAAGGCTTGAAGGACTGTCCTTGCAGTCAGCCTGGACTGATGAGACAATTGATGAAAGTAAAGGGAAAGATTCTTTTGTTTGTCCGGGGTCAAAAAGGCCATCTGGGATGCTGTATTCAGTCTTACACCCAGAAAGCACATGTCCTGAGAGGGTACTAGACTGGACTTTATTTCGTTCACAGAATACCCCAGGCATCTTAGCACTGCTATCACATATTCCAAATGATGAAAAAGCTCGTCCCTTCCTTGAGCCAGAATCAGGCAATCGTCCAAATAAGGATAGATCTGTATTCCTTTTAACCTGAGGAAAGCTGTCACTGGAGCCAGAACTTTCGTGAACACTCTGGGCGCAGTAGATAAGCCAAAGGGCAATGCAGAGAACTGATAATGAGAAGTCCCAGCCCGAAAACGCAGATACTTCCTGCAACTCAGTCCGATAGGAACATGAAGGTAAGCCTCCTTGAGATCCAAAGTTACCATCCAATGATCTTTGCCCAGCAGAGGTAAAAGCTGTTGTAACGTCAACATTTTGAACTTGGGAATGTCCAGATAAGTGTTGAGGATAGATAAATCCAAAATTGGTCTCCACGTGTTCCCTTTCTTTGGTACTAGGAACAGGCGAGAATAAAATCCTAGGCCCACTTCTGGCATAGGGACCGACTGTATGGCCCCTATTTGGAGTAACAGAGAAATTTGTTTGTGAGCCTCTATTCTTTGCTGAGGAGGAACGTCTGGCATGCCTTTGAAAGGAGGCAAGGTATGGAAATAAAACCTGTAACCGTGGTGTATGATATCCAATACCCATTTGTCTTGGGTAATTAAACTCCAATTTTCTTTGAAAAGTGCCAACCTTCCTCCCAAAGGTGCTGCCAGACGAGAAGGCTCTGGCAGCTGAAAAGGTAGGTCATTGGGTCTGTTTACGAAAGGACTGACCCCTACCCTCACCCGAAGACTGTGCAGGTGAACTCCCTGTTCTAGGCCTGAAAGAGCCCTGAGCTCTGCCCCTACCACGTCTAGATCTACCCCTAGACTGGGAATCATAAGAAGGATACGTCCACCCCTTGGTAGGCCAATTTCTACTAAACTTCGGAGGCAGAACCTGCAAAAAATCTTTAACAGTCTGCATAGACTTAGCCTTGTCCTCCATTTTCTTTAAGACTGCCTCAACAGGAGAACCAAACAACACATCAGATTGTAAAGGAGCATCTAAAATCCTTGTCTTAACATGGTCAGATAAATTCTGATCCCTCAGCCAGGCGTGCCTGCGAAGAACTGACCCAGTGGCAGCCACCCTAGACGAGGCCTGTACAGCATCAAAACCACATTGCAAAGAATGCTTACCCACCTGTTCAGAAACATGTACTAAATCTTGTAACTCTTTACACTCAATACCTTCCGCCAGAGCATCTACCTTAGACTTCAATTGTGAAAGGAGATAGTTTTGGTATTTCAACATGTGAAACTGGCAAATTCAAAGCCCTCATAGCTAGGCTGGAGGAAGTATAAACTTTCTTTCCCCATCTATCCAAAGCCCTGGCCTCTTTATCTGGGGGAACCGGATTTTTGACAACAGAAGCCTTAACACCCTTAGGCCCCTGACTAACAGTTTCTGGGTCTGCCCTAGGACTCTTAAAAGATACTTATGAGCTTCAGGCACCCTGTAATACCTGTCCGGTTTAACAGGAGCAGGAGGCAAAGAATCAGGATTAAGGGAAGCCTCTGCAAACTCATCTTCCACCACATCCAGAACAGGAGGTATAGCCAAAGGCCTATGCTGGGGTAAAAACAAAAATTCCCTAAGCCTTTTCCTGGAATCAGAGAAGTCCTGACCTTCCCATTTAAAATGCTCCCTCATGGAATGAAGAGTCTCTGAAAAAGAAAAATCCTCAGGAGGAGAAGCAGAAGGAGTAGAATCATCCACATCAGAATCAGAATAAGGAGAATACTCCTGCAAGTCTTCAGCCGAAGACTCAAACATCCGAAGCCTGCTCAAAACTCCCTAGCTCAGGTTCCACCCTAGGTCTCTTATCAGGAGGGGGTAAAGAACCTCTAATCAAAGTAATCAAATCTTCTGCCATTTTAAGCATATGCTTCTTGGGCACAGATCCTGAAGAACTAGGGGTGACACCAACTGAAGCTAAACCTGGCCTGCCTCTGGGAGAAGCCTTGGAAACAGAAGGAGAGGGCCTAACCACCCTAGGAAGGGAGGGGAGCACAGTAACCTGAGAAGCCCCTTCAGCCTGACCTGCCTCCTGAGAGGCCACATCCTGCAATAACAAAGTCTCTCCCTGGGACTCCATAGAAACCTCCGGCGGAACCACCGGCTCCACCGACACCTCTAAAGAACCGGCGTCCGGTACGGACGGCTCTTCAAGCCTAGGCTTAGCTGCTTTGTCCTTGCGCTTCTTCGAAGAAGCGGGCGTCGGAGCATCCGACGGCATTTTATAATTGCACCGCTTCCCGAAGACTAACCTGGCACAATCTAACCTTCTCTTTATAGTGCGCTTATTGAATCTAGCACAAGAGCGACACCCAACAACGTCGTGCTCAGGCCCTAAACAAGGAATACACAAAGTATGATAATCTCTATGTGGTATCTGTTTCCCACAAGAAATACAGTTATTCACTTTTTCTGACATCCGGTAAACCACTGAGGCAAGAAAAAACTAAAATATTCCCCAACGGGGTACTTAGCCAACTTTGACTCGGTCTGAAACTCCGAATTCGAAAAATTTCAGAACGCCGAACGGCACGCAACGCTGCTTCTGCATCGGACCATGCGGCAAAAAAGACTGAGGATATGACGTCGGTCATGCGCATTTGTACCCTGACGTCCTGATGTCAGTCAAATGCGCCTTGACCGACGTCAGCCTTATACTTTGATATTCGGGCCGACCAAGGACAGCGGACTACCCAAGTGTAAGGACTGCAGCAATGTGAGATGAAGAACATTGGGCTATATAAGATTAGTAGTCTGGAAGTTCTATAAATAGTTCTGTACAATACAGAGAGACAAATGGCTGATGCAGCAGCAAGCAGAAGTCACAACAGCAGTCCTAGGAATAAGGCAATAAAAAGGTTAGAGTGGGATCCCCTGCTGCACACACACAAGCGCACACACAAACAGCTGCACATCACTTATTCTCACAAAATCTATAGTAATACTTGGGAACACTTGTTTTACAAAAGGAAAAAAATTTGATTTGTAGTCTGTATACAAACTACAATACTGCTTCCATTCATTCATACATACATTCATTGATCCTACTTAATACTTTTCAGAGTTGTAAATGCATACATATATTACACACACACGTGTGTGTGTGTATATATATATATATATATATATATATATATATATATATATATATATATATATATATATACACACACACATTATTTATATATATATATATATATATATATATATATATATATATACACACACACATACACACACATAATATATAATATATATGGCTTACCTTTACAATGTCACAACACACGTGCAACTCATCATACATCCAACTCAAGGTCGGAAACTGCACTTTTGAATCTTGAAAACACAAAGTGCTAAACAACGAATGTCGAATTTCTTTGAAACACCCGTCGTTTACAGATATTGCCAAACACAGTTATACAGGGTGGGCAAGCCCCCCCTGGGCCCCCATTTGGGGGGGCTGTATCCCCCACACCCCCTGGTAATTTGATACACTAACTGCAAGACCGTACTATAGTAAGGGAAGGGGTACATGTTCCGATCTCCACTCAGAATGCCGAATTCACATGCACGAATGCATACTGGCATTCGCTCACTTGTGAGTTTGGCAATTCATAGTCGCTATTCCAAACTTTTGCAAACATCCTTCTGCACATCTGTCCATTGCAGATGTGCACTTCAGCCTTGTAAAGGTAAACGAAATATATATATATATATATATATATATATATATATATATATATATATATATCTACACACACACACACACATATATATATATATATATACACATACATACACACACACACACACACACACACACACATATACACAAAATGAGGAATAATATGTCAGCAAACTTGCAACATTGGCATTGATCCAAAAATATTTATCTTAAAATTTCTCAATATTTTTGCAGGGACACAAGCCTCACTTCCATTGATACCTGAATCAGCCAACTCAGAATGCACAACAGCGGTAAAAGCCAAACAACCAGTCACTGTATTGTGATCTTCCACAACCAGCTACAACCATTTTTTTTAATTATGACATTTCAATCTAAAATACTGGTAGCAAACATGTCTAACAGTGAACAGTCGAAGAAATGATTGCACCCAGTACATACGCACAAAAACCACACACACATCCTCGCACAAACACACACATATTGGCAATTTGGAGCATCATCAGTTCAACTTGGATATCATCCTGGACTGTCACCAGTTCTCTTTACACAGCTAAAGTGTGCCTCCAGTGAAAAGGTCTCTAGTCACCCAGAAATTTGTATGTACACAAGACCATGCTACAGCATACACATGAAGGTTACCAGCATTATGTTAGGTATGGGTCTTGGTTTGTAATACCTATTAAATGACACCTTAAATGGGCTTAGTATACAAAGTGCTAAACAGTTCATCATATCCCTGTTCTACGAGAATAATATTGGTACAGTATACAATTGGCAGTATAAAATACAATTGTTTATGAAAATTAGATGTGAATTAGACAAGACTACAATTGTTTATGAACATTAGAAGTGAATTAGACAAAACTACAATAGTAAATAATTAAATAAGAGAATAAAAAATAGAGTGTAGGTAAGAAATTTTGGAGGACAAAAGCATCTTATGTAAACTACTTTCTTGTTGATTTGGGTTGATGGTACCATTGCTAAATGGTGTAAATCTTCAAAGGGAAACCCAAGTCAATAAAAAAGGGTGGGTTTTGAGTACACTGCGTAGTAAGTCAGCCATTACCCCTAAAGCATTTGCACATGGCTTCATTGCTAAGGTGATTCTAGTGTTTTTTTTTTTATTAGTAATGTGCAGTCAATTTCTTTGGGGAGATGGTTCCAGGTGGCAGAGCCTAAGTGTGAGAAAGTCCACCCTCCAAACAGTTCCACTTTTGAAATGACCCCAGATAAGTACATCATGTCCTAATCATCTCTTAAGAGTAGGCTGGTTTTCTGAATAGCAGTTTATTTCACACTAACCTCCAAAATCAAAACTTAAACAATGCTATAATCAATCTGCTAAATTTGCAAACAATATCCATTTTAGAACCCAACACTATATAGCACTAAAAAGTCTAAATTGGTTGAAGTACCCCATCAGCTAACATATACACTGCTTCTTACTACCTATAAAATTATCCAGCATCCATCTGCTTGTCCAACACTAAACAACATTCTACAGAACTATGTCCCCAAACGGTCATTATGATCTAATGACCAAAAACTCCTCTCTGTCTGCAAAACCTATCAAATCTTCTGGGCAAGGTCTATACTCATACCATGTTGCTAAGACCAGGAACTCCTTACCTGTATCCATCAGGTCAATATCATCCCTGCAATCCTTAAAATACATTCTGAGAGACTTAATAAAAATTTGGAGCTGTTCTTGCTCAATCCCAAGATAAACTATATTCCTAAATATGAATGAGTGCCTATTTGCATCTCCCTTCTTCACTCACTTCCTTGCAATGAATTTCTTTCCTCAGATCTAATTCTAAATATCATGACCCTCTTTTTTCACTTCATTTTGCAATTCCCATTTGCATTATACTAACATTTTAGCCAGTTAAAAAAATTAAAGGTATCTAAATATTAAATCATTGTCATACAAGTTGCATCTGTTCTTAGCCAACATTTTCAAATTATGTCAAATTTGGTATAATTATTTAAGCAGAAGATGTTTGTATTATTTTTGAAGATTGTAAAATTACTTTCTTAAAATGCTTTTGTAATACTTTGGAGCTTTTCTCCCCAAGCCTCCACTGAAAATGGGTACCTACCCAGTCTGACTTTACCAATGATCAAAATCTCAATAAGTACATTTCTTAATGGTGGAAGCTATTTTCTCTCATGAGTCACAGCCAAGTCCTACAGTGACCCATGGACAGCCACTGCCATCCACAGATTAGAAGGCAAAGGGAAAATGGAGTAGATCAGGTCATTTTTCCATATCACATGCATGTACTCACACAAATGGACAATTTATGGCACCAATTCACCTATTGCATGTCTTTAAAATGTTGGAGGAAACCCATATGAGCATGATGAATATGCAGACTCCACAGAGAAGGCACCCATGTGAGAAACAAAATGGAGACCCTCTTGCTGTGAAGCAAATGAAAATAAATGAAACCCCATCAGGAATTGGTAGCCAGCCGAGACCCTTTATTAGATTGCAGTGGTGCATGTCAGAGCCTGCTAAAAAAGCAAATCTGAAAATAGTATTTTCTGCTTTATGAATTCTTGAAAGGGGAGATCAGTAACTAAATTTTTTATTACAAGAAACAGCATCAGATGTTTGCAGCAACCATTCAAGCAGTGCTACTCAAAATAAGGAGGCTGCATACAGGCGCGGCCTTAGGTCAACTGATGCCCTAGGCAAAAGGGCTCCACAGTGCCCCCTACCACACCATCTGGTGCCCCCATCCTGGTCTACCTACACCAAATAAATACTGGAAAAGCACCCCTGCTACAGCAGTGCCCTAGGCGGCTGCCTAGTTGGCCTATGCCTAAGGCCGGCTATGGCTGCATATATCTCAATACTAACTCTGCTTGTTGATCTTCAAGATATGCTCTTGCAGTGGACACTAACCTTCAGGACAGATCATTCCTTCGTCCATCTTATGGAGAAAGCTACTTATTTTACAAAAGTACTTAGGTGGTTGTATTTTGCTTTATGTCAGTATTTGTGCAGAACCCCTCTTAGCTGGCTTGAAACTTCTCATTTTAGATATGAGAAAGCTTTAATATCATTGCTCTGGCCAGCAGCCAGAAAGGGAATTGCAAGTAAGTGGAAAGCGAAAGAAAAAAAGTCAAATTGAAGAGGGGAAAAAATATAATGGAAGACGCAAAGAAACTAGAATTAAGGAAGACTGGTAGAAACAAAGAAACCCTTAAGATTAATAAATGGGACTTGTCCCAAACCCAAGGAGATGAAACAAAAGAAAGTTATACCTGGGATCGAAGGAATACCGCCATGCTTTGTGGAAGTTCAGAGAGTTATTTTGCCCTATTATTTCAACATATGTTTGCATAACTACTATTTGCAACCTGAAAACTGCACACCATAACAGAATGAGATATGAATTGTTAGGTACTTGTTGAACAAACCATGCATTGCAGGACTATAAATTCATAAGATTTGCATTGTAAACACTGGTGAACCAAATGAAAGGACTGCCTGTGTATATGATGAAAGTGCACCATGCAGAAAGAATGGATTGTGATGATGTGGCATAATGGTTTTAATAAACATCCTGTTTATAAAAAGGCAAAAAAGCAAATGCACTAAAAATACAAAAAAAACTACAAATGTTGTGTTGTGTCTTTCGTCTTTTCCCGGTTAGGGGTCACCATAGCAGAACTCTGGTCCGCTAATGATTGGTAGTTGATTTTTACGTGCCGAGTTACATGATTGGTAGTTAATTTTTACGTGCCGAGTTACCAGCCCTGACACAACCTTCAACGAAGGGACGCCCATTCACGCATGTCTCCATGCAGAAACGCTCTAGCTGAGAATCGAACTGGACAGTGTCTTACTGTGAGGCGACGGAACGCTACTGCAGCACCACCACTGCGGGTACAAATATAAAAAACAAAGCTAACTTTCAGATTCACTTATTGTGCATTTTATTGAGCCTAGCTATTCTTACCCTGATTTTAGCAGGTCTGTATCATGGAAGCAACCCAGTTTATCAAGTTCCCTTTTATCAGCATATGAATCAATCACAGAATGTCTCATGTTTTCACTGTTAATCTGGTGTGCTGCAGATGCGCTTCAGGGGTTGTATATTCAAAAAGTCGGGGGGGGTCCTCAAAATTATTATATATAGAGATTAGGGGGATGAAAAGTCTTACACCACTGCAAAAAAAATTTATTTCATGGTATATGGTTGATTTTTTATAATTATTTAAAAATGCAATTAATGATATTAGACATTTGATTACAACTATTCATGACAACTAAGTTAAGAAAAATCACAGTAAATCTGCATTGCTGCATCTCCTTCTGTCACACAGGATGCATAAAGTCTGCATGTTTGTGTCAGTATGGCAGGAAATGGTACAACAGGGCACTAAAAAGTAAGGAAAATGCAGATCGGAGGGTGATGTTCTAACGAAATGTATTATGTCTACATGTATGTTGCCAGCATATTATGTCTTTGTACAACAAAGATCTGCATGCATATTCTTTCCCCAAAGGCATCAAGTTTTTTTGAAAGTTATTAATGACAATGTTGTTAAACATTTTGAAATAGTTGAACTGCGTGTATACAAAACATGAATGTTTATATTTAAGCATTACATGGCCTAGTGGGTAAGGTAATGAGCTGTGAAATTAACTACATCTAGCTTACCTGATGTCCATTATAACTTCCAGCTAAAATACTTTTACATTTCCACAACAAAACATCTGAGCAAATTCCACCTTAAATCTTTACAAACAGGCATACGTGTACATTGGCAGCTTTGACGAAATAAAATGATTGTACGTTTTCAGATACAGCCCAAAAGACTACAAAGCCAGAAAAAAAAAAAGTTATAGCATTAATGACAGACAGCTGTAAACAGTGGAAGTGCACAGATGGCTAGCAATATGGCACAATGATTAAAGTAATAGCTATAAACAAACATACTGCATCCTGAAAACTGGATTCCCTAAACATTTGCATGCCACACTGCCCTTAGGTGGTCATCTACCACTTCACAACTTACAGGTCACCACTGAAAATGGATACTTATGCTTAACAGATGCTTGTTACTCACTATATTGGTTGGTATGCAAACTAAATCGCTGGAAGGAGTAACTTTTAAAGTTTTCTTGTGCCCAGATTGTAGTATCAGCACAGCATTCTTGCATTAACTAGTTTCTATGCCTGGGGACGAAATTACCTCCTACAGGTACATGTTGTGAACTCATACGCTAATCTGGATGACAAATTCACCTTGTACTTTTCAGGTCATCTCCCATAACACTAAGTTACCACACCTGAAATACATAAATACAGAATAAACTTGATAAAGTTACATCAAAGCTTACCCATAATGGTGGAAAAAAACATTCAGAATTGCTGAGATCTGGAGTCTTCCTATGGTCCAACAGCCACAGGAAAGTGAATAAATGGGCTCCCAAAGCCATCAATATAGAAGCAGGAACTGCTGCAGGAAGGTAACAACCTTGCAAGTAAAGGCATTCTTTTGAGTAAACATATTGCATGTTATTACATCGAACACTGAAGGCACTATGTAATTGGATAGCTTTTTAAGAAGAATCTAAACAGCAATTAACATGTCTCATTTCTCCCACTGAAACAGCAATTGAAGCAGTTAAGTGCTGCAAGGGACAGGCCCTGCAGTATTGATGTGCCCAAGGAGGCCAGATTCCTGGAAATGACTGTCGCACATCCAATAAAATGGACATACACTTGAGATAGACAGTGGAAGCAGACACTTTTGATTGAGGTCTCTGACTGCAATTAGACATTAATTTGCTATCAAGTACCTGAAAAGGACAGAGTTAGCAACAGACTTGAGTAGGCTTGCATACTTAGAGAAAGATCCTCTGTATCCAAAACCAAGTGACAACAGTTGTTCTGTCCATCTGAAATAAATGTCATCTGAACTAGTAAAGCACATGAAGGGTGTGTACAGCTCTCACTTTCCCAGCACTTTGACTGTAAAAAGAATATACAGGTAGAGTAAGGGGCAAAGCCAGAAACTACTTTTATATGAGAAGTGCAGGTTTTCATAACAGCTAGACAACCCTCGTGTAAAACCATAGCGCCCTACAAGTTATGCTCTCTGACAATGGGAAGTATACAGGGGAAAGTAAGGGTCATCAAGAATATCTCCAGTAGAGTATTTTTTTTTCCAAAACAAAGTTTCCCCAGTGGTAAATGTACATGTTAATAATCAAGTTTAAAGTTCAAATGAGAAGATAATATTTCTCCAAAGATGAACAAATACTCAGGAACCTTTTAAAGGATTTTCTGATAAGAAAGTTCTAGGCCATGGTTCTGCTTCAACAAGGCCCTGATGTGATAAACTGATAGAAACCTCAACCCCGACTATGGAATACCGAAGACACAACAAAATAGTTGCCTACAGTAGGCGGGAATTCCATCTAAACTATCCAGCTGTGCTGGTAACGGATGCCTCTCTACCCAAATGCACACATGTTCATATAGCAGATTATGTCTAGCAGCTGAAAGGCTTCCTATCACCCTTAATTACCTTCAAAACCTTTGCCAGAATGTCAAGTATGATCAGAGAATGTACTGATGCATCAAGGCCTGAAGGTGGGTCCAATTAGTCATCTAGACTGAAGGGGCTTGCAGGACTTGCACAAGGATGGGGGTTTTGAACTGAAGAGATCTGGTGCTTTCCTATGGCCCAACATGCCCTACACGAGGAAAGATCATAGATGGGCTCCTAAAAAAATTTGTTCTGCAACATTTAACTGCACAGTTTGTCACTCAAAGTTATGACAAACTGCATGCTAAAACAGGAATTCTGCAAAAGCCCATCAACTACAGAACTCAGCATCCTTCAAAATTACCATCTAAAGCTCAGTAGCCATCTGCAAAAGTTGAGTCAAAGTAAACCACTTGTGTGTAAAAATTTGGCAAATAACTTACAATGAAAACATGTTGGACAACACAACACAGAAAGAAAACTTAACTGTACAAGGTAAAAGACTGTAATGCATGAATGTTTAATGCTCGTTTTGTAAAATGGCCAAACATCATAGGCTATAAGGTGTGTGTATTCTGCTAAAGATGGCCTGTAAATACCATTTCTAAACAATAAATCTAGCTGGTCTTTAAACTTATCCTATACATTTGTAGGAAATCTTTTCCAACAATCAGCCACTTCCAGTCATATTTTTGTACTTATACAACATGGTTACTGGTTTACAGCAGTGTGAGAGAAAGTCCAAAAGCAATGATTAGGGATTCATTCTTCCAGCTCTTTGAATGCAAAGGTAGTTTCAAGTAAGGCAATGATCAGGGTAGGGCAAAATTTTTATATATCTAGATATACTATCTATCTCTCTCTCTATATCTATATATATCTCTCTCTATATCTATATATATCTATCTGGATACCTATCTATATGTATGTGTGTGTGTGTGTGTGTGTGTGTGTGTGTGTGTGTGTGTGTGTGTGTGTGTGTGTGTGTGTGTGTGTGTATACACACTGTTTATGATCATTTGTGTGGACAGAATGTCGTGCACAAAATTCTAATGGCTGGGATAGATGAACCACTTATGCAAATGCAGTAGTACATTCGCATAAGTGTATCTTCACGGAGATTGCGGTACAGTGGGGAATGGAAATTCATCCATATCCCCACTGTAGTGTGATCTGGGAGTTAGAATATATTAGTAGTGGGGGGTGTTGAGGGCGCAGCCCCCCACAGGGTGGTGCAGGGGGGCTTGCCCCCCCTTGCAAAAATGTGACATGTCATACAGGAGTCTGATTTGCATCATCTCCTATACGGCTATCACATGATGGTTTCGGTAACTATGCCGACTCAATGTCGACCCAAATGATCGACACATTTGTGGCCGTTCAGAATGTTTGTGTTCAGTATTACTTTTTATTGTTTCGAACAGCAAATGTTTTGCCTTTCAAACAAACGAGAATAAACCCACACATACATATATCTATATATAATATATACACACACATATATATATATATATATATATATATACATACACACACACATATACACACACACCTACCTTATTTAACCACTTTCCACTAACATTAATGCACTTGCTTACCTTGTCAACACAGCTTTATCAGTCGATGATCTTTGTCTTTCCCTCCTCCCTCATTCCATAACATCATCTGCCACCAGGCCTTCATCTGTTATCTGTATCTGGCAAAGTCTTTGATACTGTGCTGCCTTGAGATATTCCATTAGCTCTAACATCTTTGAAAGCAAATTGCATCAATATTCAAATGGATACACTGATTCAGACCTCAGAACTGTCCATATTTTTGCTTCATATTTTGGTTTGCTCCTCATAAAAGTTAGTTTTCTAGCAAGTCAGTGAAGACTGAAGCCACTAATGACATGAATTTGAGTTTCAGACGTCATGGCTTTCAGAAAATGCATGCCAACTTAAATCCTGTCATTCTAGCAATGTTTTAAGTTTGTAAGAGCACTATTTAAAAATATGTCCCTATTTTGGAACCTGTGTCCCCCCATTATTTTAGGCTATGTCCAGATTTCTTGGTCAAAGAAGTTTAGAGTTATGAACTGATTATTGGATAAAAAAAGTAAGACAGTATAGGACACTCATTTCTTTAGCAAGATTACAAACCAAGGTGGGGTACTCCGGGGATAAGTAATAGGGCCCTTTCCTTTTTTTTTAGTAAGTGTATACACCCCTGTTAAAACACGCCAGATTTTTGTGATATAAAAAAATGAGACCACAATAAATCATTTCAAAACATTTTCCACCTTTAACGTGACCTATAACCTGCACAATTCAATTGAAAAACAACAAATCTAGAAAGTTGGTTGACTTGGAAATGTTTCAGAAATGTGAATGTATAGGCTAAATTTGTATTTACAACATGAAACTACTGCTGTGACTAGAAAGAGCTAAAAAAAAAATCATATACTAGAAAAACTGGGTCCCTTAGAAACTTTACTTACAAATAACAACCAAGTTACAGCTGTACTTAGTCAATTACTGTTTTACTAGAGACTATTTTAAATGTACACACAAATGCTTAGATATTAAAGGCTTGGCACTCACAGTGGGGGTTATATTTCATAACCACAGGACAGCTACAAGGAATACATTTAGTTCAGGCAAACAACTTTAAAATGAGACAAAACATTTATTTGGGAAAGAGCAATGGTTTGGAACATATTCCCATCAATTAGGAGGTTATCAGGCACTGCATATTTTGTAAACACAAACTCCCTGGACCAGATAGTCAATACACCAACCAGGGGTGCAACAATACTGGATTCTAGTCTTCATTAATATGGGAGGACTGCTGCACATCCTCTACTGCAACCTTCCCTGGTAAGGTCATACCACAAAATCCTTTGAAGTAAAAAAATGTGGACCTCCAGCTAAACTGAGAATATTCAGGAACTATTCTAAGGCTAACCTCCTGCTAGTAAGGGAGAACCTGGCAAAACTGCAAGCCGTCAAACCCTGAGAGCACTACTAACTATGCAGAACTGTTCACAGAAACCCTGTACAAGCATGTTAATAGCTGCATAGAGGCTAGGATTAAGTACAGAACTAACTCAAAAACACAAGCCACCCTGGTGGAATCAGAAAATCAATAGGCTGTATAACAGGAGGAAGAAAATCATGGCAAAAATTAGGAGGTGCAGCACCCAGCAGGATAAAAGCATTCTCAAACTAAACAACTTGGAGGACAAAAAGTCTACCAAAGCCAAATTTAAGTAAGTTTGGCCTCCCAGGCCAAGGACAACCACAAATCATTCTTTAGCTATGTCCACAACCTCAAAGGCAATACACAAGTGTGTGCAGAGCTCATTAAAATGGAGCCACCTATGCAGAGCCAGAAGATATAGCAAATCTCCTGATGGATAAATTCAAATTCAGCTCCAACATTACCCTTCTATCTCCCCTTTAACTTTCCCACAGGAAATATCATCAAATATAACCCCCCCACTATCACTAGGGAGCAGGACCTTAATGCTCCAAGACCAAGAACACTGCATCAATTGGCCCAGACAATATCCCAGGATGCCTTCTAAATAGCATGAAACATGACCTACCAGGGTCGCTGGAATTACTATTTAACTGTAGCCTCCAAAAAGGCTTCATGCCTCATGAATAGAGAATGGCAACAGTCATCCCTCTGCACTTAGGTGGGACATCTGCAGACCTTGGAAACTACAGACATACAAGTCTCACTAGTCTTATATGTAAAGCCATAGAAAGAATTATGGAGATGATCAAGAGAGATAAAGTAAGTAAACCTCCAGACATTGGACCCAAACCAGTTTGGTTTAATCAAGGGCAGATCATACCTACTCAACCTGGTGGACTTCGAGAAGGTCACCAAAGCAATGGATGAGGGCAAATCCATTCACACTGCCTATCTTGACCTGGCCAAGGCATTTGACATGATACCCCACTCGGGCATTGTTGACAAACTCAAGAGGTTAGGTACAAACTTGTATGTTACCCAGTGGATAGCCAACTGGCTCATTGACAGGACCCAGGAAGTTAGACTTGGGGGAGTCCCTGTACAAAGAGGCCAGTAACAAGTGGAGTCCCTCAGGGATCAGTCCTTGGACTGCTCCTTTTTGGCATTTACTTCTCAGAAGTTGCAACCAATGTCAGTGGTCTCTAGCTGACTAAATTTGCAGATGATTGCAAATTAGGCACGGTCACTGAATCTCACACTGACACAAATGTTTTCCAGGAGGGGCAGTCCTAGACTAAAACTAATTGCCAAGAAATGCATAATAGTATCCTTTGGGAAGTCATCCATCCCTGGTAACTATAATATTGACAACACACCCCTTAGAGTTGACCCCAGTAGTCAGGGACTTAGGGACACAGAGATAGTAATCTTGCTTTTGACCATCATGTGTCTACAGTGGTGAGGAAATAATTCTATGTTGCACAACTTATAAACATGGGTATGGCATCCAAGTCCAAGGAAGTCATTGTTACACTGTATTTGGCATTCATCAGACCTATCAAGTGCAATGTCTCCTTTGGTATGTACCTAACCAAACATATACAACAATTGGAACATCCAAAGAGGTTCCTCACTAAAAGAGCACAGGGCATAAGTAAAATGTCCTACGGAATACAGGGATAGGGATGTGAGGCGAGATTTATGCCCCACTCTGATGGACTTCCTGCATATCCACAAAACAAACATCAGAATTACTCATTCTAAAGACTTAAACCTTACCTGTGATATAAATAGGACCTACTGGTGAGATAGGCATGTATCCCACAGACTACCCAGTCTATGGAACAGGCTCCCCATCCATGTGAAGCAGAGTTTCTCCCTAACCCAATTCAAGTCCAACTTGACAACTCGATGGGAAACTGAAAATTCATCCCTAGTTTGGCACCTGTGTGTCTAATGGACACAGGTAACCTGTAAATGGTTCATCTTCCAGGCCCATGCTTACACTTATCAAAGGTGTCAGAACTTATCAGAGATTTGGGATGCATGGCTAGGCTTAAAAAGGCCCTTGTGGTTGTTAGCCTAGTAAACAACTATGAACTTATGAAGAACAGGTTGGAAGTTTCATTCAGAAGAGGAGGTTTTGAGACAGCATTTATTCAGGATACAAACTCCTTGACTGCCCTGGCACCTTTGAGTTTGTTACACTAAATGAAGATAACGCAGTATTCCCAGATAGGGGGGACCACTACATTCACTGTTTAACATGCTATTTTAATGCAGCACATTTATGTCAATCCATCCTTTGCTGACTGTGTCAGTCCCACTAAGCTAGTAGCCCCTTTCAGGGAGAGACCCAAGGTGGTAGTTTTACTAATAGGGGAAATTTGGCCAGGGCACTGGAGAGCTTCCCGTACTCTCTTTGATAGGTACATGGGATCATTTACATCCACCTGAACTACCATCAACTCAGGCAGATTGGGCCTCTAAGGACGGCACACAGGAGTGCAGTACCCCCCTTGTACTGCATTGCAGAGTCAGCAATCAACCTACCTAGTCTGGGAACAGAACACACAGCCTTCTGTACCAAAGGAGTGTGTGCTACCTGCTGCACTATTGACACTGCAAACATTGTTGAAGATGTAACCTACAGATGCAACGTGACTTGAGAAGGTATACAAGAACACAAAAATGAAATCCTGTTCTTTCAGCTGGGGCGCCTCCTGAGTAGTATGTGTCAGAGATTAAGGAATATTTTGTTTTTATTTCACAGGAATCATAGGGAATGCAAGGCTATTATAAATGAAGCCACATGTGCCTTGGCATTAACACTTCAGGCTCAACAGGCCTTGCCCTCCCTTAAACAAGCTGGTAAAGTCCAGGGGTGTATTTTAAAGAACTGTCCATTTGTCAAAGCTATGTTTGAAGGCAGACAACCACACTGCTCAACATACAAGGGGGAATATATTCTACAGCATGAGGATGCACTGGATAATGACCCACTCTCTCCATTTGGTTTACTTCTATATCTATTGTTTGTTAACCAGGTAAGAGTACTGGACACAATGCGTCTCTTTTCAGGGGTAACCTGGGAGCAGTGCCTGGTTAAGTGACTTTTTCAGGGCCACAAAATAGGCAAATGGAAGTAAAAGGAATCAAACCATTAACCTCGACTATACAAAGCAGCTTATTAACAACTCAAAGTGTTACAACTCTGCACTGACTGTCAAACAGTGGGTAGTAGTAGCAGCATTTATGAAGAAATATCTGCACAAAATAATGAATTTGCTGACATCAACGAATGCTATAATGGCTAGTAAAGAAAAAAAAAATACCCAATACCTTTGACAAAGGCTATCACATACCCTCACTGTAGTAAAAATGAGTCTGGCAGCACACAGGACTAAAGCACTGACCTATTTATTCAATGGCTTCATGTGCCAGGAGTTCAGGGTTTGAATCTTGCCATATTCCTTTGCCTATTAAGTGAACTTAAGCAAGTCACTTAACCAGACAGCACTTGGGCAAATTGGGAATTTGGGCAGGGGACATTAGTGGTCTCTTGTACTGCATGCCTTCTAACTACCTATGAACCTACAAGGAACCAGATTTGTTATTCTTTTTGTTACAACAGAGTAAGCGCTCATTTTCTTAGATGTCATTAACAGCCAGTGTAATTTTAATCCTATTTTAGAAAACAGGCAGCAGCTATACACACCAGTCAATATTTTTTTTATTTTTTTCAAACATTTTTACGTTTTCAAGAAAAAAGTAACAAAATGCATGACACTACATGTCAAAGTCAAGCACCATCAGACTTTCATATAAACCATCATTTGCCCTCCCTTACCTGTAAAAATTGCCACAACCAAGCAGCGCGCTGCACTTTCACCCCTTTTTTCTTTACTTCCTTGTATAACTTCCTTCTGCTTGTTGCTAATTAAGCTGATACCTACAATTCACTTCCTCCTAACCTGCTAGCTTCAACCACCATCTGCTCCCTCTAGCCATCCACCTGCTCCCTCTAGCCATCCACCAAGTACTGTAACTACATCCCTACAACTGTGTCTTCATCCTTTACAACTGCTCTTTTGCAATTTGTTTACATCATATAACCCTACCCCTCACCAGTGTTACAATTACAGGCAATTCTACAACAAAACACAAGTCAGTGAAGTCCAGGTCTTTAGATATTGAGGAATCATAACATTCTGTAATGGTTTAATTATGTTGAGTCACATTTTTGGATCGGTTTTTGTAGAAAATCTTTGGGGCTATTTTCATGTTTAAGCTTTTCCAGTTTTTATAACAGCACTGCTCAATTTAAACTTCATGATTCAACACATCACAAGGAAAGTTGAACATATTCACCTTTATCATACTGACAAACATCCTTCACTTTTAAAAATACCATTAAAAATGTCAACCATACAGTTTGTGTTACCTATACATATTTCCTTATTAATTTTCTAAACTACAGATGCACTCAGCATTTGGAAGTAAAAAAAAAAAAAAAAATACTGGCTCTTGGCAAGATGAAACAGCTGATGTGTACATGTTTTCACTTCACAAGTAGTTATTACAGCAGTTACTGTCTAAAGTGCAAACAATTAATTTTTGTTTAGTGGCAAGCAGGAAAAGCTAACTAGGCATGAAGGAATTTGCTTTAGAAGCAATTTAGATAAAAGGTGCCTTCCCAGTTAATGCCTTATTAAAGCACTGCAGACACCGAATGGAAAGGCATGCACCTTGTTATCTTACTGTTAATAAGGTACTTGTACTTTGGGACCATAAGAATCATGTAGGAACACAAACTAGTAAAGTTTGACTAGATTAAAACAAAGCTAGCATAAAAAAATCATTATCAAAGATTGCAGATCATTGTTACAGACAGTACCCCAAGATTACTACTTTGCTGCCACCCAACAAACTGCCTTTTGCTTTTCTGTATGCATCTTAAATTCTTAAATAACTAAACAATGCAGCTGAATGCATACTAAACTTCTGTAGACTCTTGAGCATTTTAACTGGACAGCTAGCTAACACAATAATCATACATCATGGTTCACCAGCACCCTTGCCATTTCATTTATATATCCGAATTGTAGACATTTATACCAGAAATGGGAAAAACGCTGACAAAAAATTTCTGCACCATGGAAATGGGTGTGCAAGTTTGAAATTGTACATACCTTAAATCCTGGACAATTTTTAGATGTAAGATTATATTTTACATTTGTTTACCAGAAAAGTCCGACTGGGCAGGAAACCCATTTTCAGCAGAGGCCCAGGGAGAAAAGCTCCACAACATCTAATAACACATGTAACCATAGTGCAAGACAGCAGCAAATAGATATTAACTAAAAACTGAGAAAGCTAAACTGTAATATCCTAGCGTCACCTACACCAATAGCTGTTATCTAATAATAAAGTGTGGCCAAATACGGCTCAATATGTCAACATAAAATGCGCTATAAAATAATAGAATAAACCTGTTAATTAGAAACATTGTTTCCAGGCTTAATGGATCCATGAAGTTTTAACCACTGCCTGCCTTGGGTTATATGTAAACACACATGTTAAGTTTTGGTGTGGCCACTGGCCACTGAATGAAATTTATTGGATTTCACTAACTCCAGTCCTTCAGAAAAAGCGGTTTCACAGGACAGAGCAAAACAAAGATGCACTCAATATTAAATAATATTAAAGTGCAATGAACAGGGGGACGGGGAATAATAATTGGAATCTGTAGTGGAACATGATAAAGAAACAAACTATGCACCAAATGATTTTAAAAAGCCTTTGAACAATGACTGTTTCACAGCAAAGGAACAATATTCCATCATACACCATAGACTGAATGCATAGAGAGTAAATCTGTCAAAAAATAAACACACAGAAACAGTGCTGAAACATGCAATGCAATGTCAGACAATAGTATTTTGGTGATTACTTGACTGGCATATCTGCCTACCATTAGGAAAGCTAACAATGCAAGCTAAACTGCACACGTCATGCATGATTTGTATATATGTATGCGTGTGTGTATTAGAAACACACTTGGTCTGTCTGTAGTTTTCCACCACTGTCCCATATAAATTGTGTTGGCAACAATGAATTGTCTTGTGATAACATTTCTTAATCAAAGCTATGGTATATATACATTTTAGCTGTAGTATTTTTTTCCTTTTTAAGTTCATATTTCTTCTTCAGCCTATGTCATTTTTGCATGCAACAAATTTTTTTTTATTAATATGTAATCTACTGTAAAGCTGAACTACCATGATTTGTCATGCATACACAACTACTTTAGTAATATATACTGTTACAGCTTGACTTATGTTAACAGCTGTTAATTTTTTTATCCCCTGGTCCTCTCTCAAATTGGACTTCGGTATTGCAAGTCCAGTCAAATAATCAAGATACAATTAAAACACTCTTACAGTCCAACTGTAGCATCCCTCCCTATTAAAGATCCTTGTGTAAACAGTTTCCCTAGTTATGCTAATGTAGAGATTTCATAAGATCCACCACTTTATCTACCATTAGTTTTAAAAATGTTCTTTCAAGACCCCATTTAAATTTGATTCAGATAAACTAACTTTCAGAACTAATGTTGATGAAGACCACCACCCCTCCCCAATGATAGCCAAAGTAAAGCAGACCAACCATTCAGTATTTCCACCTTGTCAAGTTTGTATCTGCCCAATATCAAGCCTGGTTAAAGCCTCTGCAGCACCACTTTTATGTGGTGTTTTACAAGTACCTATGAAATGTTTTACAACTCTTCTTAAAAGTGCTTTCAACCATTCATTTGATCTTCTGACTCAACACATGCTCTGCTTCCTTTACTTCTTCACAGCTATCCTTTTCTTTTCATCATAACTGCTATTAAGAACTGTTTCTTCTTGGTATAAATTTGCTTTGCAAACTTAAGTGTTGACTCTACAGTGGTAGCCGCTACTGCTGGCCATTATTCCACACCACTTTCTCTTCCTTCCTGTTTATGTAACAGTGCATTACTGACGCCTTCTCATAATACAAAGTTTAGGTCCAGTACGGTGTTAACATTAACTGAAACATCAAGGCTGTGTATCATGTGAATCATACATTATGGTTGCCACTTTTTATCAGACTGAAAACCTCTTCTAAGTGTAAGGAATATCAGCTGTGGACAAACAATCCCACCAAACAAGTTTCAGCAATGATTGCTTCGGGCACGCCCCAAGCAGAACACCAACAACTGCTCTGCGATTAGGAAAGGAAAGCAGTTACAGTTGATATCAATCATATTCTCATTAACCCCCGTGATAAAAAACTCTGTAGTGGAGTATTCTGTTTGGCACTTTTTTTTTTAACATCTGTATTCTTAAAGTTTTCACTCCCTATTATGCTATGAAAGGTGTATGTATAGTCTGAAATATTATGCAATTTGTACTCCCATCGAAATGCTACGACTTGCTTTTATTAGAACAGGCTGCACCAGGAATCAACACTAAGGCTATTCATACAACACCTCAAAAACATGAGCAGCTGTATTAGTTTTGTTAATTTTAGCAACTGGTAGAGCAAGTTCACATAACATAACACACCAGTAAAAATAAAACACTTATAAAAAGTCAAAGTGCATTTACACAGAAAAATGAAAAAAAACAGTCAAATGTGAAATGGCAATAAAATACTGCAAGAGACTTAAAGCAATCCCTGAAGTGCATATAGTCATTTGACTCAGACACCACTACCTTATACACTAATGCCCTGCAAGTCACTTGAATTCACAGTGAAATTATATTTATATATGTATATATATATATATATATATATTTTTTTTTTTCTTTACAGAAAATTGATAGTTACCCATACTTTAACCTGGCTATTATGTTTGCTTGATCTTTAAAATTATTTGAGATCAGTTGTAGCTTGTGTTCACCTGCCAGCCTTGGGTGATTATGTCACAGCAACCTTCTGCTCAAGAGGACGGGAGGGAGCAGAGCTAGAGCCGCAGACAATCAGCATGCACATCATCCTTCTTGGCAACACAAAATGAGGTCAAAGGTTCAATTCTTAGTTGAGAAACTTTTATGTTAATTATGTGGGGTGTTTGACTTTATTGTGGTTCAGTCTATTGGAAGGAATACCAACACAGTGGCATCATAAATACATATATACTATATTAATGACAGCATTCTTGGTGGTGGTACATAAATATTTGACTGGCCAATGTTTAATGATCTGGGGTAATGGATAGAAAGGGATAACAGACTGTATGCCCCTAAACAACTAAAATACCAGCAAAATTCACTGGAAAAAGAAGGGGTTTCACAGTGGAAAGGAGAATAAAAATGCACATGTCGAACAGAAGTAGGTTCAAAATATGGGCATGTTAGGTGCAGTATATTGTGTTATACATTATTTGAACATCTACTGTTATGGCAATATACACCCTATGCTCATTATAAGGACCACTGCTGTAATACTATTTTTAAATGTTAAGGCAGAAGTACCTTATGGGTCATCTGGCCACAGATCTATGGTGGGCACATCTGCAAGAAAAACACCACCAGAAACACTAGATCCAAGGACCTGAACTTTGTCTGAAACATAAACAGAACTTGCTGGCGAGACCAATATGCATCTCAAAGGATCCCTGCACTATGGAAGAAGCTCCCCATCTACGTGAAGCAGAGTTCATTCCTGACCCTGTTCAAAAGTAAACCTTGATCACTGGATGGGAAATCATAAATTCACCCCTGGCTTGGCCCCTTGTCTCTGATGGACAAAGGTTGACATTAAGTAAATCTGTCCCTAACTAACATTGCCCTCACATGCACAACCCTTAGCTACCTTATTACTAGCATACCCCACCATATAGGCATCCAAGGAACTCTGGGACAAACCTGCGTTGGGTTGCTCAGCTAGGCTTGTAAAGACTCTGGTAGTCATTAGCCTAGTGTGACCTTATGAAATGTTTATGCACCGATTGCTGTGATAAACCCTGCTTTAGATTGTATGTCTAGCTCATAATGCCCAGAGAAAGTATGTGTAAAGCCCATGTAGCTGCTTCACAGGTGCTCTGTAATCACACACTTCTAAGAAAAGGCAGCTTAGTCAGTTACAGTGGAGTGCACCTTAACCTCCCACTGCCAAGTTTTTCAACAGAGCTGTGATAAAAACCCAATAATGTGCTCAGTTCCTGATATCTGTGCTTCTTTGGCACAAAAAATAGTCTGTGTAACCAAAACCTTCAAGTCCTTTCAACATACTTCTAATGGACATGAATAGGCACTTAATTCTGGTACTGTTACCACTGTTCATTCCAAAACTTCAAAATAATGAAAAATGCACAATTTGGATCTACACCAGTCCAAACACAGATATGGGCATGAAAGTCTGGTCCTAACAACTCTCCTTTCCATATGAAAAGCTGTGTAAGGTTCCTTGTGCATCAAAGTCTACAGTTCTTCCCTGACCCCATCATGCAGATGGATAGAGAGAGTGAGAGTAAGTGGCCAAAGCCCACTTGTCCATCCTGGGAGGGGGAGTTAGTGGCTTGACTTACTGCACTGGTGACACCTGCAAGAATGCAGGTGTATTATTATAGCATAAACAGCCTATCATGTCCATACTGCAATCAATGTGCTACTTGATATGGAGATAGTGTACATGCCATAGCATGCATGGGCTACCTGGTGTAGCTACTGTATAGCTTTCAGGCTGCCAAGGTAATAGGGACAAAATAGTCCACAGGGTCTACAAACTGGCCCATTCCCCAAATCCTGACTTTTGCCACTGCTAGGGAATAAATAGGCTAGAGGGCTAGAACCACTAATGGTAAGACAAATGGGTCAACTGGATACTCCTGCAAAAAAAAAAAAAAAAAAAAAAAAAAAAAAAAAGTTTTGCAATTATTCCACCACTAGTGTGCACTTTACCAACTAGATGGCTACTTGACCTTCACTCAACTAGCCAATTCATTTCTTTTACAGGACTGGTTCCAGGCCCCTTGTGCAAGATCATTATTCCTTAATTACTCTAGGTCCGGAAGGGTGCTCAAAGAGGGAGACAGCCCTATGAATCATTCAACCAGTGTATGAGCTCAGCAGTGTCCCTATTCGAGGTTGGGGTTTGTTTTACCCCCTCTGAAGGCAAAACCACAAGGCCCATTCTTTCCTCAGTGTGAGTGAAGAGAATCAGGAGGTGGGGAGTAGTCAGTAAGCCAGTCGGACATGTCTAGCTTCTAACCTTCCAACACGGCATAATTTAAAATTGGCTCAAAGAATGTGGTGACTGAAGCCTCAGGATTCTTTTTTTTTTTTTATGGGAAGAGAAATGTTGATCATGCCAAGAGTAGCCATCACCCCAAAAGCATCTCTAATGCAGTAGTCCTCAGAGGGGTAATAGATGAAAAAGTTACCCTTTTTAAATTTTGTAATGTAACTGTTTATTAGACAACTCCAACAAAGACATTTTTCAGCCACAAGAGCAAGGTTAAAACATAAAATTACATAGCTATATAGACAGATGAACAGTTTAAAGCAGCAGGAAGTGGGAGATAACTGGAAGGATGGAGAAAAAATTCATGCAGACAGATAAAGCATGCAACACAGAGACAGGAAAATCTGGACTCTACATTTTTGAGACAGAATTTTTTAATTACTTGGCTAGCATGCTGTCCACCTTCAAACCCTTCCATTTCTGATGGACAACTCCCAAAATTCCAGCCTTTGCTAAATAGAATATTCAGTAGGGGGGGATATGGGAGAAACTATGCCCCCCTCATGAGACCATTATACCACATCTTCAGAAAGCATGAAGGTTAGATTTGTAAACAAGAATGGAACAAACTGTGGGCAAACAGCAAGAGGTGGGGAAAGAAAGGACTCTTCTACATGGACCAACGTGGATAAGGTTTGTACAAGTAAATAAACCTGGAATTATGCAGAGGATACCAGTGTGAGAATTGTGTTAGGACCTTTTCCAGCCACATTCTGGAAGATGCCCTCATCCTCATGACAGGGCAACTTCTGCTAAGAAAACGAATCAGAAATGAAATGCAAAATCATAACCACAGGACCCAAGACATAGCCAACAAAAGCACGGATATAAAAACACATCCTTAACTTTGGAGAGGATATGGAAAACCATTGCTTCTAAGTTCAGAAAACTAAAGAGAAAATCTCTTGGAGACCCAATTCAAACTGGAGACTAGTCAGCACAGGATACAACATCCTAAGTTTACCACCAGCACTGGTAACATTTGCAATACTGAAGTTAAGAGAGGTACTGCATGATAATTTCACTCTGGAATTAACATTCAGTGACTGGTGGCGATACGGTTGCTGTAAAAGCTGCAGACTGCAAGGCAGAGACCAGTTTGAGAGTCTCTCCTGAGCTTTCAATGTGCCAGCCAACTTCAATTTCTTAGACTGATGACCTGTTAAAAACATTTGTCACACTCTCCCCTCTTTTAGCAATTTACTACTCAGTCTGAACTTCAATGAAGGATGAATTAGGCCTCAAGTTTTGACTGCTGTAGCGGTAAATGTAAAAATTAAATGCCACCAGCTGCAGCTGGGAATATAGAAGAGCCAAGGCAGAAAAGGGAACACTATGAATTGAAACAAAAACATTGCTGATGTTCACATATGCATTTCATTGACTAGACTGGTTTTTGATACAGCCTAACCCTTCAGCAGCGAACAACCATTTTTTGAGCATTTCAAAGAAGATTCTAAAGCAGAACAAAATGGTATAAAAGGGGATAACAGGACATTAACATCTTTCTTAACCATTTACAGTGAATGTCAAGGGCCAAAATGATGTGGTTCCCACGGACATGGGTACTTGACATTTTACAGCGGGTGTTGAGCAACATCCCATTGTACTAACTGCAATTTGTTAGTCCTCTTGAAGTTTTACCAAGAAAAAGAAAAGCAGAAGGGTGTCAACACCAATCCAACCACAGAGGAAAAAAAGCCTGAAAGAACTGGATTCTAAAAGGTCACTGTGACTTGGCCACAGTATAAAAACTCTAAAGAGAAGCACAAATACTGGCAACTTCACAAAAAAGTGAAAAAATTCACAAAAGTAACAGAAACCTGGTAGAGTCAGAAAGCTATTTGTTAGTCTAATATTAGAAATAGAAGCTTAAATTCAACAATTACAGGTTTCTTGGATGGTGCAGTGGTAGCATGGTCACCTCACAGCAAGTGGTTCTCCGGTTTGATTCTCAGCTGGAGTGCCTTCTGTATGGAGTCTGCATGTCCTCCTATCATTTTTGTGGGTTTTCTCTGTGTACTCTGGTTTCCTGCCAGGTTACAAAGACATGCATCTGGAGTGGTTCTCCTTAGGCCGCTGCTGAAAATTGGCACTGTTCCAAGTGGGACTTTCCCGGTAAATAAATGTTAAATAAAATAAATTCTTGATGCATAAACATAGCCAGTCTGCATTGCCCGCCAATCTCATTCTTCCAGGTAGGATGTGATCCTATACTTTCACCTCTTTAAGAGATGCTGAGGCCATATAACAGAGCAAAGAGAATGAATTTGGTCCATTCACAATTTCCTTTTATTGGACATGTTTCTGGTAGCATCTTCCTTTGACCTCACTTTACGTCCCAGATAAATCATCCATAATTCTACAGACTGGTCTCTGTGGCCCAATGAAATCCATATTACTGATAACAAAAATACAGAGTAAACTATCATTTTCAAAGAGAATTACAACAGAAATATTTGTAAAGTGCATCGCCCTAACACAAGATCAGAGCATGAGATGCTTGCTCCTATTAAATTCACCTGATTTACACAACCATTTCAGCTCGCCTTGGCAGTGGAAACCCAGTGCATTATATAGGGCAGCAACTCCATGCCTGCTAAGGAATTCAGTTAATGAATGCTCTTGTCCTTTCCCAAGTGGTCATTACAAATTATATTCCTCAAATGCCTACAGTATCACCCTGAATGTGGGCAAATTACACCATGGGACTGGGGTAGTCCAAACAGCTCCGATGCTGATGGACCAGCTCTGTGTAAACTTCTGTAACATATTACAACAGATCCATCCAAAGGCTAACTAAACTGGACTAGCATTCCCAGCTATAGTTTTTAGAACAATAGCCCTGGTAACAGAAAATTGAACACAGCAAGTCACACAAAGTGAATGCAATTAAAGGAATATGGTACTACAGGGACTGGTAATTGAAAATGGCTGTAGGTGGCAAACAGCAAGTGCCAGCTGGAAAGTATCCGTCTTAAACAATGATGCAAATGTTATAACACGGCTCCTAGGGAAGGTGATGGTGAAATGATTTACAAGGCATTAGCAAAATCAAAACTGTCAAAATTATGGCAGCTCAAGTAAAGTACAAAAATGTCCAAGTAATGCATCTAAGAAGACTCCAAGGTGAGCACAGCATCATGGACAAGTGGTAATAAGTATAATGGAATACAATGGACAAGTGGTAATAAGTATAATGGAATGCAATGGACAAGTGGTAATAAGTATAATGGAATACAATGGACAAGTGGTAATAAGTATAATGGAATACAATGGACAAGTGGTAATAAGTATAATGGAATACAATGGACAAGTGGTAATAAGTATAATGGAATACAATGGACAAGTGGTAATAAGTATAATGGAATACAATGGACAAGTGGTAATAAGTATAATGGAATACAATGGACAAGTGGTAATAAGTATAATGGAATACAATGGACAAGTGGTAATAAGTATAATGGAATACAATGGACAAGTGGTAATAAGTATAATGGAATACAATGGACAAGTGGTAATAAGTATAATGGAATACAATGGACAAGTGGTAATAAGTATAATGGAATACAATGGACAAGTGGTAATAAGTATAATGGAATACAACTTGCAGTAGTCATAGTAACTGTAAACCAGGAATGCACTGCCATAAGCAAGCAACCAAGTCACTATGGTACACACAAAATAAGAAAAGCCAATGGCAAAGAAAGTTAGTGAAACCCTAATGCCTGCAGTCCTGTCAGTCCAATCTTCATGAAGACATCTGAAGAGTCAGAAGATGGGGAAATTCATATCAGGAAAATACAAGCTGGAGAAATGTGGGGAAGGAGGCAAGGCACATAATATTCTGGCATTTTAGCAATATCCACACAAGCGAAGAAGAATGTGCATCACAGAAGAAATTAAAGAAAACAAGAAAAGGGTGTATACTTATTTTTTTCAGCTTAATTTCTTATCTATATGAATTTGTTAAATAACTGAATGGGCAAAAGTTTGCCCTTTTTTAAGGGGAAACTACTTATTCATTTAATGCAACTAATTTGTTTACCAGGGTTGACATACTGCGCACAACAAAAAGGAGAGGGTTTCCTTCAAATAAAGGGTCATTAATACCCCAGGAAAACCCTTTTATTTTAAACTGTCAATATTTTGCAGGTGACCCAAAATTCTGATCAGTCGGGTGATTTGCTCAGCCGCATAACATTCAAAGGTGGTTGATGCATCCCAATTCACTTTTCTGGTTTTATTAGACAACTGCCCTGCCAATCTGAAGACTTTTATCATAGAAACAGAAGGAACCATGCAAAAACTTAGTTTTGTGATCTTTGGTAGCAATGGTGATTGCGAGAGGATGAAAAATAAGCAACAAACGAAGGGGATAGCCATAAAAGTGGTAGCACATATTAGTAGACAGAAGCAACATCAGGTTGTACAGGACTACCAATTTAGATTACAAGCAGATTGATCTATTCATTGGCCCCTATCTGCCACTGAATTTTAGATTTCTTTTATTCAAGTACAAGGGTCACAAAAATATGATCTGGTTGCTAATTTAATGGTTAAAGGCATTCCTCATGATTCAAGATTATGGTCTTAGTTAAATCTCTGCATTTCATTTTCTGGTTCACTGCATTCTTGCACTGTTCTTGAAGGGCATGATGAAGAATGGAAAAATGATGACTAACGCCCATGAGTTACAACAAGCAGGTGTCCTTCTAAGGCTCAACTGTAAATGCAAGGCTAGACTAAACAAACTGGAATATGTAAGACAAGAACTCATTCATGTTCTTAAAAGCCACAGTTTCCCCTGCCTAGAAAAGACATGATGACTTGGTGACTGTACCAGATTACCTTAAAAAATATGCTTTTATGAGCATGTGTATGTATATATCTGTGCATGCTATTTATGCGCACACACGCATATATATTAGACATGCAGTCACTTTAAGATAGAATTGACACTTTCTCTCTTTACAGTAGTTTCAGGTTTTATTTTTTTATTTACTTATTTATTTTTTGTTGCAGTCCTGTTGCTCATTGCTCTGAATGAATCTGAACAAAATCGGGGGCACTTTTAGCATATTACCACTATTAACATGAAGCACTGGCAGAACAAGAGAATGCAAAATATATTTTATGAAATAAAATGTTTATATGTCTAAGTTTTGTCATTTATTAAGTGCAATGCATCCCTTTCCTCCAAAAGTCACCAGTTTGTGTGATCATGAGGGCCACAACTTTATAAAATTTGAGTCAATAATCGGGGTTAGAGATATGCTGTTTCTCAAAGTTAAAAAAAAATTGTAAACATCATTTTAAATGCAGTGCTTTAATTTTAAGGAAGGTCAGAAAATATTTAACAGAACACTTCTACAGATGTGTGAAAAAGTATTAAAAGAATGACAGAGGGTATAGTGCAAATATTCTAATGTTAGTCACAGTTTATTATTTCAGACAAAATGAACTTCTTACTTAGAGATACCCCTTCCTTACTTCAAGGAATTAGGACTGAGGCAGCTATGCAGTACAGGAAAAAATAGCTTTACTTTTCATTGGAGTACAAATGCTATACAATATTATCTTCAATCACTGCACAAAGTGCATCAAAACCAGGGAGCAAAACAGTTGTTGTTCCCTCTGGCACTTTCCAGAGCCGTTCAAATTCTGTCATCAAAAGAGAAGCCTTGCAGAGCTACAAAAACTAAACATCTGAGGTGTCAGAAAAGTCAGCAATGCAAAATATCGTTCACCTTTTACTTTCAATTGCAGTCTTTTTTTTTTTTGCCTTTTAGAGTAAAATAGGCTTATCTGGTCTTGAGGTGTCAGAAAAATATTTTTATCAGAGATAAAGGACAGCCACATTCCATGGCTGATGAACACTAAAAAATACCTCTCAGCTGTACACATTTTTGCAGAATGTCCATATTCATTCCTCATATTTTTGGTCTATTAGTAGCAAATCATTAAAGACCGAAGTTAGAAACTAATGAAGGACATTTGAGTTTCAGACTTCATTCCATTCAGAAAACTCATGCTAATGCTAAACTCATGCTAATGCTAAAGATGTTATTCTATCAACTTTCTAAGTTGGTAGGAGCAATATTTAAAAATTGTCCCTATTTTGGGGCCTTTGTCCAGATTTATTGCTCTAAAATTAATTCATCTTCATCATTATCTCCCTTATTCAGGACATTGGCCACAACAGTCCAGATTCAGGTGTGTGTAACTATGAACTGCTGTATGAAAAAAGAAAAAAAAAAAAAAAAGAGGATATCATTTCAGTTTCAAGTTTAAAAACATGAAAGGGAATATAGACATAATACACAGCAACAAAATGACAAAGCAAGTAAAATACTACTATGCATCCATCATATAGTCTTAAAGTAAGGCATTTATACCATTACCTAATCCATAAAACAGGAATGCATGGGTGAAGGATATATAATTTCTCAGCGTCACAAAAACAGGGTATCGAGCTGGCACCTCAGCGTTTCATAAAAATCTACTGCCAATCATTAGCAGACCGGAGTTCCGCTGTGGCGACCCCTTACCGGGAAAAGCCAAAAGACAAACAACAAAAACATTAAATGTTCCCACATCAGTTACAATGTGATCTGTGGAGCAGTTTGATAGTTGTGCTTTCCTTAAGGAAAGCCCTCAATTAATTGGTGCTTAATTTAAGACTTACAAATGTTCTATTTGTTTTACCCAGCTCTGTAGTGTAGTGGGATGACACCTTGGTGTACAAGGCTTGTGAACAGCACAACAGTGATCATCACTCTAAATTGTGATCATTAATGCGAAAGTAATGTGTGGTACTCTCAGGGATTAGTCTTTTCTTCAAAATGGTGCAAATACAGAGCTGGTGCAGATAATTAGCAGTGAGTGTGGTGGTGCAAACCCACACATTACTGAGTGGGGGCTCATTTCCCTAAAGATTCTGTTTCGAGGGTCTTGTGAGCTTGACTGGGATTTGGACCTTTTGTGAATTATGTTGCGCTGTTATAGCAGTCAATTACAAAAAAAGTCATTTTTTCCTTTGGAAGTGAAGCACAGCCTATGACCACAATAACCTGACACTGTAGCTGCAGTTGCTAGTGGTGGCAGACAGGAGATAAAAGTAAAACAGCTGAAAAATGACAACCATTCTGTGGGGGATAAAGGAGGTCCAGCCAACTGCAGTGCCAGCAACTACTGGAAAGAAAGATGCACACCAAGGAGCATATGAGACAGGGCTCTGCAGCTGGGTCTGCACCTGGGTCTGCTGAGCTGCATCTACTCAATCATATTTACAGGGTGTTTACAAGAATAGACATGCTCACAATGAAAAACAAATGCTTCCCTCGTACATGTAACTGCATGCATGCGAGCTGCTAGGAGATAGGGTTAGGGCTCAAAAAAAAATCATAGTTGCCTGGATGACACGCTCACAAAATTTCCCACTGCTATGACAGGATGACAGTCACATAACTCTAGGAGGGATAACTGGCAAGCAGCAGTACGGAAATAAATATTCTCTCTAATGTGTTTAGCTAAGAGCCAAATATATTTTTTTTTATTTTGAGTTTACCCATTAAGTTTTGCATTCATTAAGTCACTGCCCAGGTTGGTAGATTAATCCAGAAATCAATTTTCAGCCACAGCCTTGGAACATGACAACAACGTAGTTAGATTAACATGAAAAGTGATTTATTTAGCAAAAAAACTTGTGTTGTTATATTCTGCATTGAGCTTCACTTAACCAAACCGCTGCAGGCAAAGAAGTGGAAGAATACGACTTAAGAAATTACAACAATCAGTAATCAAGTAAGGTAAAAAATTCTAGAATATGCCCCCGCATTTTCAACTGCTATGTTTAGTCATACTAAAAGACCTAACATTATACTTAACCAAATCAAAATGCCTACTTCTGCATTATTCAGCAGCAATACAATATTCCAGACAGTGGTCAGAATTACTGTAACAAAAAGAAACCCAATCATCATACAACTCTTCTTGGATGTTTCATCACACTGAGTGTTAAGCAAAATTATCTACTACAGTTTTTTTTTGTCTTTCCCCCTCAGCAAGCACGATTTTATAAAGGTGTTGTTACCAGTTTTCTACTCAGTAGAAACTACTCAATAGTGCCAGCAGCAAAGCTTCATTCTAAAATAAACCAACAGTTAATTCACTCTGCTTCTCCAAGTGTGACAACTTGTATAACAATGATACAAAGTGATATATGCTAAGTGGAGATTAACTGTAAATAGCTTGAATAGAAATGGAAATCAAAAAAGGTTTCTCTACATGTTAACATACAGAAATTATTTCCTACTTCTACTTAGTGACTAGTAACCACATGTTAAGGCTTGCTTCTAAACGTTTTTTTGCTTTTATTGAAGATCACTGTAACAGACACCTTTTGTGCAGCTGGAATTTGTGGCAGCAGTATAATAATAATGCAAACTACTACTTGACTTGCTCAGACAACCTTGCCAATGGGCTTTCTTATTTGATGTTAAGAGTGCGAGGCAGATCAGGAAACTGCAGTGCTTCACTGAGCACCTTGGAAAACAAGGAAGCTGCTCTGGAGTAAAAGCTTACCAAGCTGAGAGAGAATGGATGTAAGAGTTCAGTTTTAATATCAGGGTTGCCAAGGAACTCGAAGGGGACTGCTCGACTGTCAGGGTGTCACCAACTAATTTTTTGTATAAACGATCAGTAAATTCCCTTCTCCAGCACCAGTGATGCTTTCCATAGTTTCAGGATTTAGAGTTTATTCTACTTCAGCTTTTGTGCTGGATCATGTGAGAAGCTACATAGCCTCGCATACACGTAGTCTCTAAGCACAAACATCCAATACCTCCCCTTATGCATCATCCATGTTAATATGCTGCATCAAGATGAATGCAGCAATGCATTGTATGCAGTTTCACAAATGGCCACCATCTGCAAATATCAGCTATCCTACTAATGAATGGCATCTAACTCGCTGGCCATTTTCTCTCTGATCCTACTTCCCTGATGTCTTTCTCCAACATTAGTTCCAATTATGTTAAAACTATGAAATGGCAAGTTTATATGGCTTCACCATTCACTTGGCATTTTTTTCCTGCTTGTTCAATCACAAAGTTGCAATATAAAGTAAAAGGGGTGAAGGTTCCCAACACAGGGGATTGTTGTGTAGCTTACTATTCTGTGCACTCGATTCTCTTTCCCTTAAGATGGGACAGTGCACTTCATTTGGGATGAAACGTAACGCACGGGGATCCACAAACATCTTCTCCAAAGATGTAACTAAAAGTATACTTTTTCCCCAATAATATTTTTGGCTCCTTTGATTCTCTTCCACAATAATGTCTTGTTCAAGATCAATAATTTAAATACAAAGTAACTTTATGACAAATAACATTTATCATCATCATACACAGTTAATTTTCTGATAACTACTTACTGGTTTGTTGGACAAACCTCAGTTGTTGTGTCTTTTGGCTTTTCCTGGTTAGGGGTCACTACAGCGGAACTTCGGTCCGCTAATGATTGGCAGTTGATTTTTACGTGCCGAGTTGCCAGCCCTAATGCACAACCTTCAACAAAGGTACGCCCATTCACACATGTCTCCACGCAGAAGACGCTCTAGCTGAGAGTCGAACCGGTCAGTGTCTTATGGTGAGGCGACAGCGCTACCGCAGCACCACGACTGCGGATGTTGGACAAACATCAATAATAAGCAGTAAACAATGTAGTAATAAACACACTAACTTCCCCCTGTACTACTAAACATGCACATCACCTCTAGTTCCCAAGCACAGAAAACTTCACTTGGTCTTTTAGGCTGTGAATCATTCTTGTTTCCCTCTGTAGAATTTCCTGGATAAAAAGGAACACACTGTCTCACAGACAACGCTATATATTTGTGCTGCAAAACTCTGGAAGTCATTTGGATGAAAGACTATAAAATGCTTTTTGCAACAAAAAAATTGGAAATGGTGCAAGCTGCTTTCACATTCTTAAAAGTTCTTATTAAGGCCCTATTTGTGGCATGGAGACTAGCTTTGCGCCAGGCTCTGGAATGCAAGCAGAATGAACAAATGACCACTGGCAACTAATTCTTAAGTGTTATAAATGATCATAGGGCTCACTGTTGCTGAAATCTTATAATGTAACCTCTTATTGGAGGATAGAGAGGACAATTACATGGCTGAGGTCACCATAGCAACCAAGTACTTCTGAAAAGAATCTAGGACTGAAGGAGTTAGGCTTCATTTTTCTAGGCTTTTCTCATCTGCCTCGCAATGCACAAGGCATTTCTTTCCAACTATCCTTCTCTTTGATTTCTGCAAGGTGGTGAGTGGTGATGCAAGGCTCACTCAGTCTTCAAATGTTACCAGCTGGTAATGTTAAACTGCTGCCACAGATGACAGAAATTAGGAAGCCAGAGGAAACTCCAAAGGCAGAATGGGGGGTAAAATATTGATGACCATGCTTTGATATTTTATGACCTTATAGGCACTAGAGTCTTGCATGTATTTTTTTAATCTAATGTAGGCACTTTCTTGTAATGGACAGAGATGAATAAAACCAGATAAAGCTTCTGACATGGAGTGGTAAAACTGTCATAGATGTCCTTCCTGTGAAGGTCAGCACAAAATTCAGATTTTATTTTAACCAGGTTTTAAGCTGCAACAAAGAAACACTTCCACTTGCAGATGTATTTAAAACACATCTTATTCTTGCATTATGAAAGAATCATCCCCTGCATTTATAACAAAATGACCAAAGAGCAGCAGCAGCAACATAAAGAAATGGCCTATAAATAAGAGGGATATAGGAGACATCAGACCTGTATGTAGTGAGGATATGAATTACTGATCAATAAAATATAATTTACCGTTTAGAAAAACAAAAAAATTGTGAAGACTTGTTACAATAGGCCTTAACTTGAATTAACAAATGAGAATATATTTCTCAAGTTTTAGATCACTAAAACCAAAGTCAAAGCATATGTTGCAAACAAGTGAACATGCCTAGGCTTATCTGTAAATACAACTAACTGATTTACTAGAGAGTCTTGGAAGAATTTTTCAGACTTTGAGGTAATGCATGCAATTCTGTTTATTAACAGTGTCTGATGTATATGCATAGATTCTGAACAATTATGCAGAACCCATTCATCAGTCTGAGGTGGAAGTGATGACAGTGAACAAAGCAAAGGAGAATGTTTAAACAATCTGATTAAGTAAACGGGGCCCAAGTCTTAAGGGAGAAAACAAAAAGATAAGTGTCAGTGTTTTTCAGAAATTCCCATTTCCTTCTTCAGACAGTTAATTCCCATCATGCAATTCACTGCTAGCAGACTTTTCAAGTTGCGCAAATTTTTAAAGGTAACTCAATACTGACTCATTCTACTTAATCTTCCAAGTCTATCTTTTAGCATAAAGGTGCCCTAAAGCCACAATTCCCTAATCCAGCTCTACAATATCCAGAACAGTTCTCAGCATCAGTGCTGAAACAGCAAAGTGAATACTTTTCTTTAAATGAACTCAGACAAAAGCTGTAGTATCCAAACCATTTGTGAGAAGAGATAAAAGGCCCATCTGCTACAAGTTTAAAATTCTGCTAGATCAGCTAACTAAATCCAGTCATGACATAAATCTATTATTCTGGTGACAACTGAGTTCACACTGCTGAAGGACTTATAATTTAAAGCTCTGAAACAGCGCATAGCCCTGGGAAACTCAATAGGTGGTAAATCATGCCAGATCATTGGTGACCACTTTTAATTGTTCAGTTTTTTTCTATTTTAATATGAAATGCTAAAGTGAAGACAGTTATGCAAACTCTAGCAGACTGGGCCCTTCCTAAGAAAAGTTTGCCAAATAAAGTGCACACAAGACTGTGTGCTCTATGTATTACACAGTACTCTGTCTCAGACTGCTAATTCAGAGATTGCTATGGTAGAGCCTCGAAGTTGCTCATTAGGGGTTTCCTTTTAAGAAGCTATTTACTATAAATAGGTTTCACTATTGCTACATTTGTACAAGAATGTTTAGCTCCGTCAGACTTCTGATTCTATACCTAGCTTAATAGTCTGCCATTATTCTCAGCTTATTCAGCAGTTATACAATTGTTTGTTGCATTTCAAGTCAAAACCTATTTTGCATCTTTACAGCACAAGTAGATTGGAGGCCATTTTTAATACTTTATTTTACATTCATACAGGATATAGTGCAAGTTGTCAGATGCACACAAACTACCATTATTATCCAAGTGAATTCATCAAAATGAATGTATTTGTAAATAAGCAAAAAATCTGCAAGTTGATGAAATTTGCAATCAGTAGCTTTAAGATTCTACACTTTAATATTCTTGTGATTATAAACTTAGCCAACCTGCTACCAGATAGGTTCAGCGCAAACCTCACCCCTTTCCCTCCCAAAGGTCCTTTTGACATCCCCGATACTTGTCCCACACCTCACATCTCCATAGATCAAGTGTTACAGGTCCTATCCAAGCCAAAGAACACAGTTTCCATGGGACCTGGATGTATTCTGCACCATCTCCAGCAAGAACTGGCTTCAACATTGAGCACCCTTATTCAACCACAGCCTAAGTACAGGCTTAATTCCAAAAGAATGGAGAACTGCCGTTGTCATCCCCTTGTACAAAGGTGGTGCGACTACTGACCCTGGAAACTACTGCCCCAATAGTTTTACAAGTCTAATCTATAAAGCCATGGAGTGTAGTGTATTAAGGATCTCATAAACAAGGACATAGGCAATCTCCAAGCACTTGACCCCACCCAGTTCGGATTTGTCAAGGGCAGATCTTGCCTGTTGAACCTGGTTGACTTCTTTGAGACTGTCACCAAGGCCCTGGATGAGGGAAAGTCAAGGCATACAGCTTACCTTGACTTGGCCAAGGCTTTTGACACAATCCCTCACTTGGGCATCATTGAAATTCCAACACAACTTGGAGTAAACCACTATCTCATCAGGTGGAAAGCCAACTGGCTCACCCTCAAAGTCAAAATAGGCACCTTTGTCTCAATAGCAGACCTGTCATTAGTGGAGCTCCCCAGGGATCCGTCCTGGGACCCCTACTGTTTGAGAGATCCAGGCAAAGGCAAAAGGCCTGTGGCTGACCAAGTTTGCAGATGACTGCAAGTTGAGTGCTGTCATTGACTCCCCAAATTATGTTAACATACTACAAGAGGGTCTCACAGCAACTAATGACTGGTGCCAAAGTCATGGCCTCAACCTAAATGCAAAAAATGTATCATCATATCATTCAGCAAAAACATGACCCTTACTTATTACCACATCAACTGCAACCCCCTAAGCATACATGTGGTAAGAGACCTGGGTACTCGTTGATAATCTCACATTTGTCCATCATGTAGCGGCAGTGGTAAAAAAAGGCTTTTACTTGGTTCATCTCATAAGTAAAGGGATTGCATTCAGAATAAAAGGAGGTTATTACCTCTCTCTATACTCTTCCTTCATTAGACCAATAATTGAGTATAACACCCAGTTTGGGATGCACCTCTGCAAACATTTGCACCAACTGGAAAGGCCACTGAAATACTTCACAAAGAGATTCCATGGCCTCCAACACCTGTCCTACGGGCAGGCACAAATCACACTCTCTCTACTCGGTATTGTAAAGATTGCTCAAGGGTGATCTGTGTCTCACCTACAAAGCAATCACTGACCCTGCCCTACTAGAGATGCTCCATATTTGTAAGTCTAACTCCTCATGCACTACCCGCTCATAAGGCCTGAATCTAATATGAGACATCAACAAAATCTGCTGGAGAGACAGGTTTGTCTCCCAGAGGCTGCCCAGTCTCTGGAATAGACTCGCCATACACGTCAAAAAGAGAGCAGCTCATTAACTGTCTTCAAGCACAACCCTGATGAGTGGATGGGTAACCACAAATTTGGCCCAGGGGTTCCACCTGTGTCCTTCATTGACAGTTGCGACAGGTGTTGACTGAGGTTTCTTTTTGGAGATAAACTCTTGGCTAAGCTTGTAAGGGTCACAGGGTCATTAGCCTAGTAATCTCCTATGATACTATGATCCATGGTATACAGTTAAAATGCTAAGTCTATAGTTGTGTAATTCTTCAAAGTGGTTTTCTATACCTCTTAGTTAAAGCTCAAGTGCAAACCCATGTTGCTTCTAATAGTAGGCTATTAATTGATTGACATTTGTTGACCAGGAATGTCCACTGGATCAAAGAGCAATTTTCAGTGCAGGCCCAGGGAGAAAGCTCCAGAATATACAGTCACACACCAAACAAAGCTAATAAAAAATTAAAAACAGTTTACAAAGATTTTTACATAGCAAATTATACATCAAGGCAAAATACAGTTTATAACAAGAAATAAAGCAAGACATCAGTCAAAAATTCTTATCCACTATACTTTTATAAATCATGAGCAACCACTATGTCAGCTGTTAGCTAGTTTTTTTTTTTTTTCTTCTTATCTCCCATAGGACATCTTGCACATTTTTATTTGATGTCAGATACTCCTAAATTAGTACCTATTTTTAATAAAGACATGTATTCGTATTTTGTCAATCTCATGTGAATGTACTGGCAAGTGAAACACTGATGAAATGAAAAGTTAGCAGCCTGTGCAGTATAAACAGTGGCTGTTTTCTCTAAATTGCCTCTTCATACTTTTATGGTTTTGTGGAGTAAACTGATAAAAAGCTATGACTGCAGAAAAACAGAGTTTGGGCATTAGAACTGTTTTTCATAAATGGAGTAAGCTGCTGAGGGCAGACTGCCCACCCTGGGGGAAGGAATGGCAATTTCAATCTGCTGCCAACAAGCAGGAGGCATGTGGGATTCCAAAACTGCCAGGATCAGAGATGTGGGCTAGGCATTTCTAACCCAGTTAGCATTAGACCTCATTAGCATATATGCAGAAGTATACACATGAAGGGTGTATACACATGGAGAGTATAGTGCCCACATCAGCTACTAGTGACAGAATAGTATCAACCTCATAGCCAGGATGCCAGCAACAGCACAAAAACTCCATGAAGGCTGCCTAGATTCTAGTCCCTCTGATTGGCTCTTGCCCTTACTCTGGAGGCACCCCAAGTAAGAAGGAAACAAATGGGCTCAGAACCCATAGGGATGGCTTTTAGGCAGTAGACTAGTGGAGGCAAAAAGAGCACAGGTAAAATAAAACAAAGTTCCTTTATATTGCATTTATTCCCTTGTGGCCTGGAGTGAGGCTTAAGTGGGTCCTGAAAGGAAGAGTTCAGTACCCGGTTAACCTAACCGATAAGTACAAATTCATTGACTAAATCCAGCTGAAAAAGATTCAAAACAATAGGCTCTTTTTAACTTTTAAATGTTCTTGTTTCTTTTATTAACCGGTAAGTGAACTTTTCAGCCATGGCCTAGGTCACAAGAACAAGTCACATACAACACACATGCAATGCAGACAGTTTAGCATACCTAATCAACTGGCATGATTTGGGGATATGGGAGGAAACCTAAGTATCGATAAAAGAACTTGCAGATACAGATGAGAAGAAGTAAAATGCCACACAGACAAAAGTAACTACAGCTCAGAAATGAACCAACACAACAGATGAAATTGTTGAACCCTAAAGATATGAGGAAGCCATATCACTTTGCCATTCTGGAGCTTCAAATAAATGCAAGACCAAGATAACAGACAGGATGTACCAACTGAAGACAAAGGCGAGTTCCTAAAAGTAAAATCTAATGAACTTCCTAAAAGGAATCAAAGCAAGGTGACAAACTAAAAATAAGTCAATACCATTGGTTACAGAGGATTTGTCCTGTAAAAAATTAATGAATTATAAAAAGTCACTTTCACGTATTCAAAAACATGGCAATTTCAGTTGTGTATTCTAAATGTTTCAGTGCATGGAATATATTATCCAGTACTTGTTTAATATAATCAGAGTCTCTTACAGAATAATTTAATATATATGGTTTGGATTACAAATATCATACTGCCACAGTAATAAAAGTGCAGAGCTGGAATTGGCAATTTAACCTAGGTATTAAAGAAGTGAGCTAGCTGTGTGTGGATAAACGGCACCTAGTGAACCTGTACTGTTTGGCAGGCAGTGAGCCTCTTCTACATCTTTGGGATTTCCATGCTGCTACTGCCCAAATAACCTGTAGCTTTCAACAGAATGCTTCATGAATTACCCACATTAACCCCAGAAAAAAAATATGTCCAGAGTCGCTACACACAAAGGATCATATACCCACAATCTCAGTTTTCTTTATCTATACCCAATATTTTCAGCAATGTCTGAATAAACCATGCAGGGTAAGACAACAGGTTCACCTTCTAACAAGTAGGTTTTAAGCAATAACTGTTGAGTGGGTGTGGGTATATTGAGAATTTACCCATGACTGGTGTGGTTTGATCATGAAGCTCGAGTAATTAAACAAAGCCACAGTGAGTAAATCAAGTCTGTTATTGCTATTATACAATGACATTATTTAAGAAATATTGCTTACTTTTCTAATGTCTTTATATAATGGCATGTCACAGTAGTATTCCTCTGCATTGTTTTCTCGTTCTTCCATGTTTGCTCAGGTACTGTGTGCATGCATATGAGACTTGTTCCAACACTTGCACAGTACATCAGTGCGGTTGAAAACAGTCAGAGAAAAGATCTATGTTGCTCTTTTTTTCTTTAAACTATAAAATCTGGACAGTTTAGAGGTATAAAAGACAAGAGGGCAGAAATAAAAGGAAAATCAGGTACGCTAAGTTTTTGCAGAACGTTTCCTTATATTTGGTCTGCCCTCCGTACATACCTCTCAACTTCTTAGCTCAAGAAATGTGGACAAAGTCCCCAAAATAGGGACCAATTGTAAATGTAGCTCTTATAAACTTAGAAAGCTGCTACAATAAAAAGATTTGCGTTATTGTGCATTGTTTGAAGGCTATGAAGTCTGAAAATGAAATGCATGCCATTATTTAGTGACTTCACTTTTCAGTGATGTCTGAAAACCACAAATTTTATGAGGACCAGGACAAAAATATGAGGCGAAAATCTGGACAGTTGAGAAGTAACCTCTTATGTGCTACAGAGGTAAAGTCTGGAGTTTTTCCTATTGGTATATGGGCACATGGTATAATTTACTTAACACAGCACTGATGTTCTTTAAAAAAATTAAAATAATAAAATGGTGCTTGAGCTGAATGATTAAGTCAGCACAAACAGGTCTTGCCAGAAATCTAATAGGAATCCACAATTTTAAGTCTCTAACCATAATCTCCATGTGTTGCTTTGGAAGTCAAGAACTGATGAGGAATTTCTAAGGAATGCATAAGTTCTTGAATATTCATATTGTGGGCCAGATTAAAAAGCACTTGCTCTTGGTGTAGCCTACTAAACACTGAAAGTGTGATAAGAGACCTTGGGACACAGGTGGTAGTCTCTTCTTTGATAATCACATCTCGACAGTAGTCAGGAAATCCTACGTGGCACACCTCATCACAAAGGGGTTCACCTCCAGAAAAAGAGGTAATTGTTACTCTCTACTCATCAAACCCATTACAGAGTACAACGCCCCATTTAGCATGTACCTCGCAAGACCTCTCCAACAACTAGAAAGACCACAGAAATACCTCACTAAGAGGATTACTGGCCTCAAACAAATGCCATACACAGACCTTCTCAAAAAACTCCAGCTCTACTCAATCGCTTATCACCTACTTAGAGGCGACCTCTGCCTAACATACAAAGCCATGTCAAACCCAGATCTGTTGGACATGCTACACTTAAAAAGAAACCCCAATCCCTCTGAGCCACACACTCCAGGGACCTAAACCTTGCCACCACAATAAACAGAACATGCTGGTGGGTAGATTCCTGTCCCAGAGGCTTTCCATGCTCTAGAAGAGACTGCCCATTTATGTCCAGCAAAGCTTATCATTAGCCCTCTAAGAAAAATCTTGACAACTGGATTGGAAATGGGAAATTCACCCCAGGGGTCACTTCTGTGGCAGACAGGGGCACAGGAAAATAACTTTCTTGGGTGGCGAAAGCCAGGGAACTTTTTTTGGCTAGGCTTACATAGGCCCTGGGGCCGATAGCCTAGTACCTAGCTATGAACAAATGGTTGAGTGCTACCACAAAGACAAGATGCCATCTGTAGAATAGCAGTATTCCAGAGTGGCAAGACATTTGCAAGCATGTATCAACCAGTATTACAACATTTGCAAATGTGACTCCACTCCCACCTCATCACATACAATGGTCAGAACCTTCAGGCATAGAAAATTAGTGCGATTGTCTTTATTCCTTACTATTTTTAGACTGCAGACCCATTTATTTTATCTGACCAAAACTGAAGTTTAAGTTATTGTACTTACGAAAGTATCTAACCTGTTCTGCCCTTACTGGTTTCTTATCAGTGCTGTAATTAAAATCAACTTGGATTTGACTGCATTGCATTTTATGTAATGCAAAAAACTGGCCAATTTTTTCACATCTGGTATGGAAAGGGATTTCTTTCCTAGGTCTAAGCTGATGAGCACTTTCAGTATGGTAGATGATGTGCCAGTCTAAATTTACAAGGCAGAAAGTAGTACCAGAAATAAGTTTAAATAGCCACAAATTCAACCATGGCTGCTTATACCATTTCAAAACTTGCAGCAGAACTCTAACAAGAAGCTGCTACAGCTTTTCTATACAATTTTAAAAAGGTGTGTCAGACAGCACAGAAGCAATATAACAGAATACTTGTGTGTCTATAGCTGGCTGGAGGGCTTTTTTCTCCTTAGCTCTGGAAGAACAAATGGAGGAGGGGGCTGATCAGGGTGGCAACTGACCTATCACTCTGCTGGCATATATTTTAAATTATTCTAAATTGTACAATTTCTATTGCATATGTAAAGATCCAGATTTTTTTTTCTTACACTGACATTAGTAAAATTAACACACACTTACTAGAGGTTACAGCCTTGGGACATCTCTGGATTCTCTCACAGTGGTCAAGAAGCTAAAGCCACTCAAGTAAGCTTTTTGTCTTATATTTTGCCATTGTGTGGCCAACTGGGCGACATGTCCAATTTATACTTAGAAAGACGATCTTATCAGCAGTAACAAAGTGGAACTTTGTCAAAGATCTTAGCCAAATCAAAGCAGACGTGTGTAGTAAAACGTTTGGCCATTGTGGCTTCAACCTTCTCAAAAAAAAGACATCAGTTTTAAAAGATGAGCTACCCATAATAAATCCATACTTGAGAATACTGACAGATACTAGGGACATGGTACTCTTTGATCTTATTTATATATTACTACTCTTTCCATTAATTTATACAGTATTCATAGGTTTAACCAGGATATAATTGAGGTTGTATAGAAACCTACCACTGATACTGTCTAGACTCAAATAAAACAAGCTCTGTTTTTTAAGGGCATTATCTTTCAAATGTTGGACATGTTTCGAGTTACTGTCCATAGATTCTTTTTCTTCTGAGCTATAAAAGTTCTTAAATAATTTTTCTGAAAGTTTATATATGGTACATTTCCATTCACATTCCTGGGTTTTGCCAGGATTTCTCTTTTCCCAGTTATTTATAGATCTGATTAGATAACGGTTTGTCTTTTGTAACATCTATAGAAGCCAGTCAAATAGATTGCCTCCTTTGCTGCATCTGATCCTACATTCCGCTCAGCAGCAGTTACAAATCAAGTCTTATGCCGTGTTTTGGTAAGGAAGAGAGTGAATTAATCTTCAGTATGCCATAACTCAATTCCTGTGCCAGCCAAGCATTAAAAAGAAGATTGTTCTGCAGCTTGACATAAGAGAAAAACAGCACTCTACAGGGAAGTACAACATATTCTGTAAGAATGTAGATTTCCAAACCTGCTGAACTGGGTCTCAAATTCCACAGTATCCACATGAACAGTATGCAAACAAAGGCAAATCATTAGTATCTTTGTATTCAGAGAGCATGCAGTGTATTTTTGTGACCCAAACCTGAGTCACAAAGGAAAAACACATTTACCATGTTTATGTAGCATACTACAACCTAAGGATATAAAGATATTGTAAGGTCACTGACCCAACATTAGTAGTAAAGTACCTGCTGATTTGCACATACACTTTCGTTTACTGTGTTGTACACTTGAGCCTAGGGTGTTATTAGTTCATTGCTAAACTGCCTCCTGGTCATGTTTTAGTAGGTGAAACAATGCAAGAGCAAAGAATCAATAATTTCTCTGTCAGAGACTTGTCAGATATAAAAATGTTTTTCACCATTATATGCAAAGTAGCTGGGAGACACAATACCCAAGTAAAACTATACACAGTTTTCAAGCTACACTTTAGGAAAATTAAGTTCAACACAGAAAATGTACTTGCTGGTTACGAAAAGGCAGACAAGCCTTTAAAAATAATTTCAAGTGGCTGTCCACTTGATGAAATAAGTTTTGGTAGTTATATAGTGCAGCCTCTGTGCTGTCCACTTAATGAAATAAGTTTCGTTAGTTTTAGTGCAGCCTCTGTTCTTGACAGCATGCCTACAAATCAAATTGCATACTGTACTACTTGGGTTATCACAGAAAATGCATGTGCTTTGGGGATATACATACACAATTACACTTCAGAGACAAACATTCTAATATGTATGTTACTCGAATACTGTTGCATATGTCCTCAAACCACTATACAAAAAATCTTCAGACTAAAGTGGATTTTGTGTTTTATAGCAAGTACTGGCAAAAAATCCTTACTTCTGTAGTTCAAAAAACACTAAAAGGACAAGGGACACTCGAATGCAAGAAAGTTGTTAATGATTTTTTTTTTTTTTTTTGAAGAACTCACGTTTTTCATTACAAGAATGAAGGCAACAAATCATTAACTTTTCTGCATTCAAGTATTCCTTTAGTAGTTTTATCATACGGAACACGTGATTATTCACATAGTGTTTTTAGTTTACTTCTGTATTAAATACTATTATTCATGTAGTGTTTTTAGTTAACTTCTGTATTACATACTGTAATTGATCACTAGCTGCACTGTAAGCCAGCACGATTTTATTCTACTATGCCATTATGTAACAGTGCATTCTGGAGTTTTTCTCCCCAAGTCTCTGCTGGAAAGGGGGGGGGGGCACGTCAATCTATATAATTTCCACAAACTGTCAAACTGGTGAATGGCCTGCATCAGAAACGCAGGCCGTTGAACCACAACACCCCCCCCCCCTCGCTAATTATAAATGCCAACTCTGAGATCGCACTACAGTGGGGGAAGGTCACTTTTCCTGATCAGACCACAATGCTATCTCAATCAGAACGGTTTGATGGACTGCATTTTCGATGCAGTGCCATTCAATGTAGACATTCGCAAAAATGGGTCTTGTGCCCAGTTAGACTTTCCTGCAAATAAAAGCACTAGATATTTCCCATTTTACACAATATCCTAATTTTTCTGAGCAGCACTCCAACTGGGTAAACATATTACAAACATTTTGGATTAATATTATTGTGGGAAGTGCAGCACAGCAATAATACAACATGGTTTTGTTCTTTCAGTTTCACATCTAATGCAATGCAGAGGAACAGAAAGACACCATTTGTTTATTTCTCTACATTTCAGTCCCACGATATTAGTTTGTCTGTACAACTTTTGGTTTACACATTCCAAAAGCTCAGATGCAATTCTGTATGAGCATGCAATTTATAGGGAAAAATGTACAGTCTTTGTTCAAACAACAAATTCAGTATTGCTGGGACTTCCATTACTCATGCATATACTTATGTAAATATAAATTGTGAATATAGAATTAGCGGGTCCACTTACAGTAATTCGGGGAAGAACTGTTCTGTGCTGCTGTTACTGCGGACGTTTCCATAAAAGGGACACAGTTCATACATCTTAGCCTGAAAAAGCTTCAGAACTGATATACTGACTAGAATTAAGGAGGAAGAAGGCAGATATGAAAAAGGCTATCATTTAATTATGTTAGGAGAGTTAATACCAACATGGCAGCATCTTTTTCAGAACTGAAAACACAAGTGGGTGACCACTTAAAAAAAAGGCATACAGATTATTATGGGATGGGATGCCGGGGACATGCCTCATACTAAAGGAGGTGCATTCAAAAATGATGGAAGAATTCTAGCTGTAGGAGGTGAGCCATATAATAAGATGAGAAGATGAAGCTGAATGCAAAGTATATGCAAGAGCAGTGTCGCCATGGCAGGATACAAGGTACCCTAGGATGATCACAAGTAGTCCTCATCTGTCAGTATGACCCACCATTCTCTTGTACATCTGTGCTTATAATGGTTTCACAACCACATCCTGCATCACACTTTGACTTTCCTCCTTATGTCACGTTTTGCATTCAAATGTCTGCCTGGACAATGGATCTCCAGCAGTCAAATGTTTTGTTTTCCTGGATACAGGATCCCTATAGCTACATACAGTTCTCTATAGTAGGTAATCTCATACACCAGTGAAGTGGCATCACCATTATAGGGCTACAGAAACTTCAGGATTCAAATGGTGAGTTCATAAACAAAGCACTGGTAAAGGGCAAAAATAATTTAGCAAAAATGCATTTATGCAAGATGTTGGCATGTCTGATACTGGACCAAAAACTAAGCCTAGGCAAATTAACAGTTTTTTTTATTATTTGATTCAGCCTTAATCATCCTCTTTCTTACCAAGGAGCACTCTCCTGCCTGTCATGTCTACCACTAAATATGCAGTGATTTTACCACACATTAAATCTGGCCATTGGATGAATGAATGGCAACCTGTATTAAATTGCCAGCAATGCCTCCCACCCTAAAAGTTAGTGGAGTATCAATAGCATTACTGGCCCCACAGAAGCATGTGTCCTCAAAGGCTGGTTACTCATAGGAATTTAGGCTTCCTTTCTCCTAATGACAGCCCTGCATGCCCTCTAATGTACCATGGTTAATATGGACTCATTACCATAGGCCTTTATCATCTAATGAAACCCCAAAAATGCCCAGACAGCATAAATTCAAGCAGGGTTTTTGACTTGTATAGAAACAATCCAAGTCTTTGGGAAGAGCCCCATTTTCAACTCGCCCATCCTCAGTTTGTTTTCCTGGCCACACTGTGTAGGTGGTTATAATCTCAGGCAAAGCACGGTGTATCCATGTATTTCAAAATTTAAACTGGAAATACTAATTATTAGTTAAATAAAACTAGACAGTACAAAGAATTAAGCACTTATATGATGATAAAGCAAGAGAGAAAAGATGAAAAACATAGTAACTCAGCAATACTTTTTTTTTTTTTTTTTTTTTTTTTTTTAATTATTATTAGTAGGTTAGAACTAGGCTAACTGCTCTTATGGAACATTTTAAGCCTAGCCAATTATCCCATATGAGAATCAAACCCTATACTTTATGTCTGTTAGGTAAACACCTTAACCATTATGCCAACATCCTACGTGTATGGAATATTCTGTATTAGAACCCAGGACCATATGTATGGCAGTTGTAAACGTACACCTGTTGCTACAAGACTGTTTGACCAACATAATGTGTCGAACAGAAACTACATATTGATACTTTGCTATTTGATGACTATGTGAATGCTTATCAAATCCAAATCAACACCATGGATGTACTATTGAACTTTTACTAACAGCACCACTGAACATCAAAACTAATTTAAATCAAATCATTCAAAAATAAAGTGCAGCCCTGCAGTAGCCAATACATAGCTGACCTTTACAACATGCAGTTATTTGGGCATTATACAATAGTGAGACCAATAAAACAGTCATCATTGTTGAATGAAGGGACATCAAATCAACATGCTATTTTTGTTAACATGAAGGTCATTTTTCACATGCACGCATGTTACCTGCAGTAGTCTTTAAGGTGTTTATCTTCATGGTAGAGAAGTATAGGAATTTGTATTTTCTACATAGAATCCTGCAAGATTAATTCATGATCAAAGTTGAGAGTTAAATATAAACACTAAATGTTTTGACATTCCATCCACAACATACAGATTTATTCCAAAGAAGCAAAGAAACAAATGCTAGAGTTGTAGTAGAACTGTTCCCACAAGTTTTTTAACTTAATAAAAACTAAAACTATACCCATCGCACAAAAAGAAACATTGTAGTTAAGCTTCTAATCTACGCAAAATTAAAAGCAAGATTATAAGAGAGGTTACAGATAATGTACCTGTTCAACCACAGCACAGGAAAAATTCTTACAATTCAACTGTACATCACCCTCCCCCTCTACCAACCCTGAATGAATGCTCTTGAAGAAGGTTTCTACTGCTCAGAGAGTCCTCTTCCACTCATTCAGGACTCAGGAGCCATTCCATGACTGAGCTAGCATAGGTGACCAAAGCAGCAGGAACAGGTCGGTATCTTCCGACTCTGGCAGCAGCCTAGTTGGACCTAACAGCATCATTTCCAGCAGCAACACGCCTTTGTTCCTTCATCTCATATACACAGCAGCTCAGTGAAAAAGATCAAGGACTTTGCCAGTTGCTAACAAAACCAGAAGTATGCACAAAGACTCACTTTCCCCCACTCTAGAATAAATGGTATAGACCAGACACACAGTGAAGCCTGGTTCAATGCCACTCGCACCACATTATGCAAAAAGGAGACTCAAACTTAGCACAAGAGTTGATAAAACTGAAGTGAAAGTAGAGTATGTTCCTTTTTCATTCAGTCATTAATACTGGGCCAATAAATAACCAGGGTGGTACTGCCATAAACATAGAACCCAGTCCTACAGTAATGATTTTGTATCAAAGTAACCTGGACTGTGAGAAACTGATCAGTAAACATATAAAAAAATCTCCTTGATTGTATATATGCCACCGTATAGAAACTTTCTGTCATTCGTGGATTATGTGTTGTCATATAAAGACATGGAGCTCCGATTGTATAATATGCCTCTGTACAGACTTTTTTTTGTCATTTGTTGTATTTGCACTGTTATGTTATGGAGTTTTTCTCTCCCGGGCCTCCGCTGTAAATGGGGACCTTGTTCCAGTCGAACTTTCCCAGTAAACAAATGTAAAATAAATAAAAAAGGACAGTTACAACCTTCAGATTATAGACAGACATCTAAAATGGGATGTAGCCTGATTTTGTTTGTTTTTCTTTAGAATCCTCATGTAAACTATGTGTGGAACATAATCTTTGTATAATCTGTATGTAGAATATAATCTCTGTATAATCTTTATGTGGAGCTTTTCTCCCCAGGACTCCATTGAAAACGGGTTCTTTTGGCCCAATGGACTATCCTGGTTAAACAACTGCAAATAAATAAATAAATAGAACTGCAAAAAAGCTTGGCTTGCTTTTCTCATATACCAGTTTGTACCCATTCCACTGTTTTAGTTACTAATTATCAAACCAAGCTTCACCAACACGAGTTCACGACTTGTATAACATTAAAAAGCTGAATGTCTAGGTTTAACAAGTTCCTCTTCCCTATGATCATGCTTCATTTTAATAATTTACCAGCAGTAATCATTTTTTCAACCTTTGCATACATCATTTATGCACAAAGTGATCTTTGTTCATGGTTATCCTTATCAAGCTTCAGTCTTGTCTAGAGATTACTGAATTTTCTAACATCTTCCATGAAAAACAGCAAATATATCTGATATGCATGTTTAGTTCTTTATCGCAATGTAAAAATCCAGTCACTCGAGCAAGATAAATGGATAAAAAGAAGTCCAAGTGGACATAGATCACAGCCAATAGTATAAGCACGTCTGAAAATGTTCTGACAGACAGCACAACCATAAGGGTCAGTAAAGCACACCTGCAGCTTTTGGAGTATGCGACACTTCATGTATGCAAAGTAAAGGAAGCTGTTTGCATTGGCATCTCCTATTTCAATACCAACTTTTTAATGCCTCAGCGACGTTACAGTGGTTCTCAGGTGAACATAATAATGGGAAAGGCAGCAATGGCAATTAAATTCATTATCTAACTTAATTGTAGTATCAAAATACAAGTAATGGTATTTTATTTTTCCTTTTTTAGTTGTAATCAGAGTAGACCACTGATCTACATAGGCCTCTTTCAAGCTCAGCCAGAGAACACTGCCTAGTTAAGTTGCCCAGAATCTCACAGCAGTCAAATGGAGGCAGAATAAAATCTAGGATTGTTGGAAGCATCTTATTAACAAATAACTGCCAGCTGATTTACACTGTGAAACACACAGGTACACACGTTGCATGCACATGCACGCACACACACAGAGCACTAAACTAATTTTTGAAGAACCTTTAATAACTGTAGCCGTTTAGTTTGTGGCTGCAAAGCATTTGAATATCACCTGACACACACATTTATGAAATAAGTTTTTCTAGTACTACAGTAAATATACATATTGGTCTGACTTTACTATAAGACATTTAACATTGCTTACTGCTTCAGTATCTAATTCCATCTATCCTAAGCTTAAATTATGTCAGTCTGTGCGTCATCTGTGAACATATGTTACTATTAATTTAGGTGTGCCAATGACTCTGCATACCTGTTAATCAGTGTGTAAGTATTGCCTTTGGTATTTCTGTTCATATTGTAGAGATTTTCATCACTGTGGCTCCACCGAAAATGGGGATTTTCCAGGATGGACACTGCCAAGTAACAAATGTAATCAAATAAATGCATGCATCAGTTAAAATGCACAACAACGCATTTAAACCTTGTCATCACTATTCTTCTACTGTTTAACAGTCTCTTCCCATCTATCTGTTAACTATGAACACAGTCCTATCTTAGAAAACAAGGGACTGGTGTGTGACCACATGAAGTCATCTCTGCCTCTCCACAACAAAATGCTGAGACAGAAGATGTTTGTATCATTTTTGTTTAAAATTATTTCATCATAATGTTCATAGGGCCAATAAGTTCCACAGGTCCACTGCTTTACCAGTGGGGAACAGTTTTTAATCTTACTCATAAATGTAGTTCTCTACAACAACTTCTTGCCTACAAGCCCCCTGACTGAAAATATAGACAGTCTATACGGATTTTCCATTATTCTTATCCCAATCCTCCCCCCGTAAAATTGAAAGGCACACTTATTCTTACACCCGCAAGTCTGCACTATGCCTTCCCTGTGAGCATAAACATTTAATTGCACAGACCTCAAAAGCTATAGCACAGAGATGGCTTAGTGTAGCAACTGTATATCAGCTCATACACTTTGTGCCAGTCAATTAATACCAACTCATTCCTCCTAAGGATCAAGGTCCGGTGCCCTTAAGAGACATCTCACCGATCCTCTTATTTCCTGGACGACACTAAGCCCTTGGCCAAGGAAGGGTCTTGCAACCTATTCATTCCAGCTCAAGGCAGAAGTTGGGCCTTTCCACTCCATCAGTGGAAAGCCATATGGCTCACTTATTCTTCAGGCTGAGGCCACCAGTCCTGATCTTTCTGACAGGTGATGATTGGGTGGTAAGGAATAAGTGAGTCATTCAGTTGGAATAACTGAGTCATTCAGTTGGGCAAACAAAATCCCATCCCATCTCCTGGATAGCTTTACTCCAACAGCTTTCTTGAGCTGCACTATAGCTGCCTAAATTTCTAGGAGTGTATACTTGCTATTATCACAGAACTTGCCAAATGCTTAGTGCCATAGACAGCATGTGCTCAGCAGGCTCATTCTGCACAGGTACAGCACCTAATTTGTCCTCTAGCTGCCAGCTCAAGAGGTGACTCAATTCTCACAAAGATGACCAAGCTGCTATCTACTCACTCCAATCCTGTTTGGCTACCCTGTCTAATATATCAATGCCCCTGATCAAACATAGGTCATCTAGGTCACAGGACTTCATCTCTTCAGTGCCACAGGTAAGGAGCAGGCAAAGTCCTTTTGAAACCAAAGATGTCCTACTGACTCATATTAGACATCACACCAGTTGCTGCTTTTTTTTCTTTCTTTCTTTGAAGTTAATTCGTGTACACCTGAGATTGGACAACTTGAAAGCCAGGTCCTAGATTCACATTCAACAACTAATACTAAAGTATGCAGGACAGCTGTAAATAGGGCATAATGTTTTGTTTCACTGTAACATCCAAAGAAACATTACAAAGGCAAAATGGTCACCTATTATAACTACAACCACCTTGTTCTTAAACACTGTTGCATTAAAATTACATGTGAAGCACTACCCCCCCCCCTTCTGATACACAAAATTGCCAGCAGCTGTCACTATCCACCTAGAACAACAAACAATGGAAGTCTCTCTCTGGGAATTGGTAGAGAACTCATTTAATAAGGGCACATTTGCAAATGGAATAGCTGGCTAGTCGTGATCAGCAATGAGCCACAGAATTTTTTTTCTTTAAGAAAAAAAAAATTAAGATTGCACTATTACAATAGAGACAATGGCTGATAATAGTGGACTATTCAGTAGAAATATAAAATAAACTTTCATTAGCTTAAAAGGTTTAATTTATATTGACCTTATCAGTTACAGTCAGCTGTTTGGTATGTATGTCGTCTTCTTTCGGCTACTCCCATTGGGTTGCCACAGCGGATCATCTGTTATAATTTCTTCCTGTACTCTGCATCTTGCTCTGTCACATCAACCACCTACATTGTCCTTTCTCACCACATCCATAAACCTCATCTTAGATATTCCTCTTTTCCTGTTACCAGGCAGCTTCATCCTTAGCATCTTTTTCCCCAATATACTCTGCATCCCTCCACAGCACATGTCCAAACCAACGTAATCTTGCCTCTCTGGCTTCGTCTCCAAACCTTCCAACCTGGGCTGACCCTCTATTATACTTATTCTTAAATCCTGTCCACCCTCATCACACCCAGTGCAGATCTTAACATCTTTAACTCTGCCACGTCCAGCTCGGACTCCTGCCTTGTCAATGCCACTGTCTCCAACCCATATAACACAGCTGGTCTCACTACCCTCTTTGTAGACCTTCCCTTTCACTCTTACTGGTATTAGTCTGTCACAAATCACTCCGGACACTCTTCTCCACCCACTCCATCCTGCCTGTACTCTCTTCTTCACCTCTCTTCCACACTCACCATTACTCTAAACTGTTGATCCCAAGTATTTAAACTCATCCACCTTTGCCACCTCTACTCCCTGCATCCTCACCATTCCTCTATCATCCCTCTCTTTCACACACATATATTCTATTTTAGTCCTGCTGACCTTCATTCCTCTTCTCTCTAGAGCATATCTCCACCTCTCCTGGGTCTCCTCCACCTGTTCCCTACTCTCACTACAGATCACAATGTCATCTGCAAACATCATAGTCCACAGGGACTCCTGTCTGATCTCGTCTGTCAACCTGTCCCATCATCATTGCAAATGAGAAAGGGCTCAGAGCTGAGCCTTGATGTAATCCCACCTCCACCTTAAACGTATCCGTCACTCCCACCGCAGACCTCACCACTGTCACACTACCCTTGTACATATCCTGTACCACTTACATACTTCTCTGACACTCCAGACTTCCTCATACAATACCACAACTCCTCTCTAGGCACCCTGTCATATGCTTTCTTCAAGTCCACAAAGACACAATGCAACTCCTCCTGTCCTTCTCTGTACTTCTCCATCAACATTCTCAGAGCAAACATGGCATCTGTAGTGCTCTTTCCTAACATGAAACCATACTGCTGATCACTAATCATCACCTCCCTTAACCTAGCTTCCACTACTCTTTCCCATAACTTCATGCTGTGACTGATCAATTTAATCCCTCTGTAGTTATTACAGCTCTGCACATCACCCTTAATCTTAAAAATCGGTGCAAACACTTTTTCCCCATTCCTCAGGTATCCTCTCACTGTCCAAGATTTCATTAAACAATCTAGTTAAAAACTCTACTGCCATTTCACCTAAACACCTCCATGCTTCCACATCTGGACCAACAGCCTTTCTCGTTAGTCATCCTCTTCATAGCTGTCCTTACTTCCTCCTTCCTAATCCACTGCACTTCATGATTCACTCTCAACACATCATCTAACCTTCTTTCCCTCATATTCTCTTCATTCATCAGCCCCTCAAAGTACTCTTTCCATCTGCTCAACACACTCTCCTCACTTGCGAGTATGTTCCCTCATTATCCTGTATCGCCCTTACCTGCTGCACATCTTTCCTAGCTTGGTCACTCTGTCAAGCCAGTTGGTACAGGTCCTTTTCTCCCTCCTCAGTGTCCAAACTTTCATACAACTCTTCATATGCCTTATCCTTAGCCACCTCTCTTTGCCATGCACTTCATCTCCTTATACTCCCTGACTACTTTCTTCATCTCTCAGACAATCCCACTTCTTTGCCAACCTCTTTCTCTGTATGATAATTATTAAATGGGGAACTTCCGTCACCAAATGTCTTTAAAGTGAATGTTGTTTAGTCAAAGTATAATGGCCAAAAACAACTAATCACTGATCTTTAAAGGTTTATGAGTGCTTACTAGGCTAGAGATACATTCCCATGGCAGTTTTTAGCTCTTATATTTTGTATCCAAGGTTACATATTTCCCCAGTATTGTGTGATATAAGTTGGGGCAGTGTGGAGGTCTCACTCCACATGGGGGTGCTTGCTGCAACAGAGTGCTTTTGAGATTCTGGAAAGTAATAAATTATTTATTTTCCCCTTTTTTACTGAATGGTATTGGTGTAAAAGCCATTAAAGGGATCTACACAAATCCCAACACTATACATGTAAATCGTAAGTCTAGGTAATATGGTATTACTTTGATATTTAGCAAAAAGCAATTTAGCTATATATGCTTACTTGTATTTTAGGTCTCTTGATCAATGGTGTGACTGTAAAGGGTCCCACTGAACAGACACTATGTATAATCACAAGCTGAAGAAAAACAAACACAAAGGATGCACACCTTTTGCTTTCTGACATTAGCAAGACTAATGCACAGAACACAAGAATGTGCACTGAGAGTAGAAAACATACACAAGGTGCAAGTACACAAGTGTGGCTCCGAAGTAAATTAAAGGAACAGAAGTGTATACATGTGTGTGTGTGCATGGGGGGGGGGGGGGTCACCTAAACTAGCAGCAAAATTATATTCTGCCAAAATAAAGAAGAATGGGAAGAGAAAAAAATGGAGCTGTTTTACGTTATGAACTTATTTTCAATTCAAATGAAAAATATGTATACGATACACTTTAGCTACCTATGTGGACTGGCCCAAGGACCATTATTAGCCACTACCCAGACTAAGTTGAAGTAAAGGGAGGTACAAAGATGATGAAGCTGTAGGAGTAAATTTACACTGAGAAGCAGTTAAGGCATGCATATCACAGATACTATGGTACAAGCAAGCAGTGATGGATATACATATTTCATGGTTGCCATACAAATCAAAACATTAAAAATCAGTACTTTATATAAGCAGTAATTAGCCCTCCACAGCGTTTCAACACTAAAAATTTGTGAATATACAACATACGTGGAGATATACAACTAGACAAATTCCATACGTCAACACAAACTCAAGAGTTGAGCAACACTCAGAATACAAAACACAAATTGCATCTTCAAAGCACCTGAATAAAATGCTTTCTATGTAAATGCATCTGAGATATGGCAAAGAGTTTAACTGTTGCAGACGGCTGTGTCAACAGAGAGCTCAATAAAACAGTGGGGTGCTAGCATGAAACTTAGTTAAAAGTTTATTTACTGTACACAGTATCAGCTGTGTCTGAAGTAGCATTGTATGTTGTCACCACCTCTCAGATGATTACATAATACAGGAAGCATTTAATAGAAGGAACACAATCTGCATGGTTAATTCAAGTAAGACAGCTTTCCCTTTCTGAAAGGCAAGTTTAGCTAGAGTTCTATGTTTGCTGATAGACTGAGATGTCAACTCTGGAAAAAAAATGTAAATATTTTCCAAATAGTCATATGGCCAATTCAAGTAATGGTGTAAAAGTGAGGAGCCAACACCAGAGATCATGTAAAATGAAATTTGGAAATGACATACCACTACAAATACAAGAAATAAAACTTGGAAGGCACAGATGGAATTATGAATTGGAAAGGACCTGATTTTCTTGACAAAAACAGTCATAAGTTTCAACTGGATACAAAAAGTTCTTACACGGACCAATGTTGTTGCACTATGATCTGTGAGAATGGTACAATAAAGCAATAATGGGTATATGTAGCGTCTGAAGAAAAGAAATGTAATGACAGTGCTTGCTTACAACTGCATTTCAAATGGAGGAAGGTAATGGCATCCCTCCTAGTGCAAGTAACTATCCAGGATATGCATGAGAATGCACACAGGCAATCTAGATGGGCAGAATTAATGGTAGCAAATCACTTATTTATTTACATTTATTACATTTGTTGACCGGGTATGTCCAACTGGGCTAGAGGCCCGTTTTGGCGGAGACATGGGGAGAAAAGCCTCACAGTAACATATACAACAAACAAACAAAAAATATAGTAGCAGCAAACAGAATTATTTACAGCATCCAGAGACAGTACAATGCAGGATCCCGTTACATATTTGACTTATCTACTTTGACCTGACAGCCTCCTCCAAGTCCTGTACGCCGGTGCCACTTCATATGTCACCCTGCTGCTGGCATTGAGGGAGGAGGGTGTTATTCATGGTCAACAATGTGAGATTATAACATTTGGATTTACGTTAAATAATGCAGATGGGCACAAGGTGATGTGCTGACAGTGCCATCAGCTTTAATATTCAGACTGTGAAACACTACACAGAAATTCAGACCACATAAGTTGTACACAAGTAATCTGAATATTTTTAATGCACCAATTTAAAGCAGCAGTGCCATGTTACACTACTCCACTCTAGCCACAAGTAGCTTTAGGCAGTTTGATAGACACCAGTCACTAGCAGTAATGTTAAGAACAAAAGTAAGAACAAAAAACTCCAACAAATGAAAACAAAAATGAAGCAGACAACCAGGCTCCATACAAATATTTAATAAATTAAGCACTTTTGTCTGAAAATACAAAGGACTTCATTAGAATAACTAAAATCACAGTATAAATACTCACTTCAATTAACAAAAACCCCTCCGCTGAATTAACATTTCCAAGGCAACAAATAATCACATGACATCATTCTCATAAAAGTTATGTATAAAAAGCAAGCAGTATTTATAAAAACACTACTTGTTATACACAATAAAATTACATGTGCAAATATGCTGTACACTAACCTCAGTATTATATACAGTAAAACATACAGAACAAAACAATCCTACACCTATAAAAAATAAACTGCCTTTAACCCCAAGACACTAATTAGAGACACTGCATCATTCAGATCAGGCATAACAGTGGCCATTAGTTTTTAACTGGCGCGCCAAGTCTAAAAATTCTAAAAAATCGTCATCACTAGGGTCACCATGAACTAGGAGTGGACTGGTTTTATGAACTTCTTTGCACCACTGTTCTGTACACCTTACTTTTCAGCTTCTTTGGCATGCTTCTGTCATATACAACTGACAATGTGCCAGTTGACTACAGCCCCTCTGATTCTGTCCCTGACCTTCTCATTCAGACTGCCCATCTCAATCATCCCTCCCAGATGCTTTAAGCGGTTAACCCGTTCCCTTCTCTCTCATTTCTCAGCTTCTTCCGATTTCCCTTTTCCTCACATTACCACCGTCTTACCTATACTCAGTTTCATCCCTTGTGCCTTTAGTTTTGCATTCCATTCCCCTAGCCTTCACTGAAGTTCCTACTCAAGTCTGCCCGTAATACCACATTGCTAATTTGCTCCTGCAGATCCAATTGGTAAGGTAGTCCATCACCAGGATGAACAGCAGTGGACTGACAGCTGAACCTTGATGTACACACACTCCCATTGGGAACCATCTGTGAGACCAAACACTGTACTTGAATCACTGGGTCCCTGTACATAGCCTGCACTAAAATTATACCAATGTTTCTGGGACATTAAAACACAACAGTATTGCCCAAATCATCTTTTTGGGGACTGTGTCATATGCTTTCTTCAAGTCTAGGAATGCCCAGTTGGACTCTTTCCTCATCTTTAACTCCTTCACAAGTATCTGTCTCACTGCAAACACTGGATCAATTGTGCTGCATCCTGATCTTAATCTGAAATGCTCACCTCCCATCTTACTTTCTACTACTCATTTATCAATCCCCTTCCAGAGCTTTCACAGCTGTGGGCAGTGTAGAGGTATTGAGCTCCTGTGTTACAGCATGAATGTATCCTTTGCTCTTAAACATTGGCAATAGTATGCTTATTCTCCCATCATCTGAGAGATGCTTTTTTCTCCGTACTGTTACAAGTACCCTCAGCAGCTATTTCTGCCCCATCTCACTCAACATTTATCATCTCTGCCTTGACCTCATCTTAGCCTGCCACTTTTCCCCGATTTCATTTTCCTTAGTACTGTTCTTACTTCTTCTTTGGTCTCCTCCACCCCTTCCTTATTATTACGAGTATGGGGCAGTACAACTTCTGTGGGGTTTCCTTCATTCAGAAACTGTTGGAAGTACGCCTTCTACCTGCCTTTGATGTCCTGAGGACTGGTGAGCAGGTTGTTGCTGGCATCTCTTACAAAGTCTTACAAGTCTTTGCTTTGCAACCTGACAGAGTTTCTTTGTATCATCTGCCAAGTCCCTTTCCAGAGAGATTGTAGAGTGTTCTTTCCTACTGCAACTGTTGTCTTACCCTATTAGTTAGTCAACCAGTATTCCTTCCTAGCCTGGATTGCCCTATGTCCCATCTTCTGCTGCACTCCTTTCTTTTCAGGACTTCCTGAACTTCTGCATTCTAACCACCAGCTTTCTTTATGTACCTTATTTCCGTACCTGAATCAACTGCACATCTTCACATTTGTTGTTTACTGAGATGCTAGAGCCCTGATTGATTCCTTGAACTATCATGCCTTCTCTCCAATAAACTTCCAGAAGCACTACCATTCTTCAACTTCACCTATTTCCTCTTCTTACTGAGGTGCGAGAGCCCCGATTGACTCCTTGAACTATTGTGCTTTCTCTCTAGACAACTTCCACGTTTGCAGTCTGGTCTCTGTGGTAACCAGTGTTTAATGCTGTTGGCCACCTGTTTCACTGGGGATGACTTTGCAATCACTGATTCTACCCAAGTGCCCTTTCCTTACTTGGATAAGTCTACCCAACTTGCATGTTGGCTATGCCTGCATGTGATCACGTGCCTCACTCTATTTGCACCCCCCCCCCAAAAAAAAAAAAAAAAAAAAAAAAAAGTTAGCATGACTTATTGCATCATTTTGAATATCAGTTAAAATAAAAAAAAAAAAAGCTTGTTATTCTAACCCATCATATTTGTGTGTATGCACACCTAGCTGTAAACTTCACATCATAAATAATTTACTGAATGAAAATGCATTTTAGAAAAGCTGTCTACCACCACCACAACACACAATATAAAACAAATGTATTCACTTGTAGATACTGCTAGCTAAAACCTTCACAGTATAGGCTTCTTCACACGCCACAGGATTTTTAAATGTTGCCACATGACTACAGATTTGTATTTAAATGTAATTGGTAGGTGGGTGCATATTTTTGACTGAAGAAGCCTATGTGATGAAAGCTTTAACTAGCATATCTACTCATGAATAAATTTGTTTTATATCAAGTGCTGTGGTGCTGGTATGCTTTGTTTTGCTTCAAAACGAATGTACTTTCTTACTTTTACCGGCTTTACTTTAGTGGTTAAACATTATATGACTTTTTGAAAATGGATTTTAGCAGGTCTGCTATTGCAACGGTAATCATCATCAAGATGGCCAAGTGTAACAGTGTACCACACATCAACAAAAATAAACACCATAGGTAGTCTTCGCAATTTTAAAATGGAAATATAAGAACAATGTGACATCTGACAGGTCTACACTTTAAAAGATTAAAAGAAAAAAAGAACAGGATATAAAATAAGAAAACACAGTCTCATCTTTCCAAGTCTGTCAGGAAGGAGGCCACAAATTAAAAGGCAGTGAAGAAAGATAAAGGTACAATATGCCAATCAGAATGTAGTTTTTTTTATGCACACACAGACACCATACTCCATACCACATTAAACTGTCTGTCTGTGGTGCACCACTATAATCCTGTTGTAACATAATAGTGTGTCTGAGGTGCACCAATACAATCCTGCTGTAACGTAATAGTTGCGCATTAGTGAACAACTGCTCTGGTACTGATGTTCAAAGATGATACTTTGTACTAGGAGAGGCACTGCATTTATGTTTTCCCATTCCAAAGCATGAATAAATCAAGATGCACCACATAAGACGAATGTGATAGCAGATAAAAATGAGAGTCCCACTGCTGTTACCAATTCAGAGTTAATGAACAGTCCTGCATACCTTAAAAGCGATTAACAATAATCCTGCAGCAGCTAGCCTCTGTGATGCTCCCAGTCTCATATGCATGGTACACAAAATGACACAAAGTATTTAGCCATGACTGGGGATCAGCTATCTCACCTATGTAACTCAAGAGCAGATGGGCTATGAAGGACAGAAAACTCACAAGATACAGGCTTGTAAGAGATCATGCGGCTCTCTCCTGCATACCTCCAAATGGTTCAGATTTCCACAGAACATCCAGATTTTTTTGACACGTACCTTTGTCTATTCCTCACAATGTTTGCAGTTTTCTGGCAAAGCAGCAAGGAATCAAGTTACTAAATAGTGACATACCATTCAGAAAATGCATACAGACAAATCCTGTTATGCTATTCAAGCAACTAAGTTTCTGTCCCTACTTTTGGGCATCTCCCCATTTCTTTAGGTTTTGTCCAGACTCCTTGCCTAAGAGGTTCAACAGTATGCCTTCTGCCCCAGGAGATTTGACTAGTTCCATTGGCGTATGCATGTACATATGGGACTGTTCCCTCAGGCACTAATGCAGCTTCAGAGCAGAACTGCTACAACATACAAGATCAGAAGGGTGAATGAAGCATGGCACTTGGAACACTCAAATGTAACTTTTGTAATCAGTTTTTTTTACCTTTACCAGGTACATGCTCTGAGCCACACGATCTTGTTTTAAGTCACTGCTAAACAAGTCTAAAACATAAGGGAATAGAAAAACACACAGGTATACCCTACATTACGGGTTCAAGTGCATGGCCAGCAAGACATTTCCCTGTGATACATTTGGTTGGAGATGTACAACTTAAGTGATATTCCACTGCAGACAAATATGGCTGTTGCGAATTCCCCAATTGCAAAGAGAAGCACACACTACCATACCCACAGCTTTAATAACCATGTGCAAGAGACCAGTAGTAGTAACGAGTGTTGTGCTCAGTGTGCAGTACATGCTTATGTAACTACAACATGTATAACTGTGTTACAGCATAAAGGAAATCTTGTATGCTGTTTAATCACATTTATGCTCCAGTATCCATTTTAGGTAATGTCCCCTAGACACTGTAAAGGAGGTAGTGGCCCACTCAAACCAATTATAACAGCACTGCCCATTGTGCAGTGCATTTTTACTGCCACAGATAAGCCCACTGACTAGACTGCTGTTGATGCCTGCTATACTGCCTGCTGTGTCATGTTGCCTTGGGGGGCCATGGATTATTTTTCCCTACGCATTTGGTTATTGAACCTGTAGGCATGACACTCCATTCTTCTCTTTGCCCACAGGGAATCTGCAACAGCCACAGGGAAATGCATCGTTGCCTGAACCCCTACATTAAAGCAACATCAGAAAACATTCTAGAAGTAAACCTGGGATCAGCTTCTGCCAGGACAGCTGCCAATGAATTCATCATCATCCCTAATCTACATAAAGTTTCTTGTCAAAACTTAACAGTAGATAGACCCCATACCATTGACCCAGATGACATATGATCAACTACTGAAGGATCAAGCCACAGAATAGGAAAGAGCAGCAAATATGACCTTTCCTATCCTGTCCAGTCTGCTGATGGACTGAAACCCAGTATGGCTGAGAGGTGTGCATTCAATCTTGTATGCTTTCACGCATTAGTCACAAGTTGATCCATATGCAGAAGTATGTGTTAGTCACCTGGACCATACTGTGGATGTTAGGAGGCCACATGAGGCAACAAGGATAGAGCCAACCATGGACCCTTATGGCTTCCTGGATGATTGCATCTCATAATAAATGAATGAGCCACTTCGGTGATGGGAAATATGATGGTCCTGAGGCTAGGGTGTGAAAGAAAACTAGAAAACAGTAATTAAATGACAATTCCAGGAAACCATATTGAAAAATATAAATAAAAAAACTGAAAGCAATGTTATGTCTTGTCTGCATATATCAACTGGACACAAGCTGATTTAAGTATATTTTCTCTGCACTTATTTAAGATGAGTCAGTAAATATTGTGCTTCTTTGATTCATTAAATATTGTGTCTCTGTCTCTCTGCAGTTAGTTCCCCACCCCCCTCCCTGTTCTAGTTGTGGTGTTAATGTTGGTGGCTTTGGAATTGCCCACCCCTGCTGTAAGTCTCTTTTTGCACACTCCTCCTGGACTCATCTCATTTGCTCATTCAACCGAGTACAGTGAGATCATATTTTGATTTTGGATACTCCTACCAGTCCCATCTCCTCTGCGGTATACAGACAGAGCACTTGGGAAGGACATTCCCCCTATATTATCTTAATCTGCTCTGTTTCCTCAGTCTCAAAAAAAAAAAAAAAAAAAAAAAAAAAAAAAAAAAATTGCACTTCATCTACCTTACTGTATATGTGTGTTCTTCCTACTTTATTACCTTATTTTGCTTTTGTCTCTTCTTAAAAGTACTCAATTGAATTTATTCTGCTGCCTTAATTACTGCTTATTAGTAGCCCGATTAAATTGTAACTGTTATTCTAAGGCCCTTGGTTTAAGCACTTGGGCTTAAAACCAGTTATTTTACATTAAGAAGGTTTGTGGTCTGTACTGTTGTGGCAGGACAAGTAGCGTACATCCTTCTAAGTTGGGAACTGCTGATTGAAGGCTCAGTGTCTGTTATTCTAAAAGAATATTAGTTCTGGGTTAAGAACTTGGGCTTCAGGCCAGTTATTTTACATTAAGAAGGTTTGTGGTCTGCACTCTTGTGGGAGGAGAGGCTAGATTCTGCCCTTCTGAACTGGGAATTTCTGGTTAAAGGCTTATTGCGCATGCTTACTTGAACTGTTTCTTTCTGAAATCGGTACGCCTTGTCTGCTGTAGCATAGACTAGATTCAGGCAGCTGGATCTAGCTTTGTTTGTATAACTTGTGCCCGGATACAGGCAGTCTTTTTTGGAGAAGGTTTCTCTGTACCCTAGTGACAGGACGGTGCAGTTAGAACTTGTCTGATTGAAGACTGCTGGAACAGGGCTCAGTTTTAAGCTTTTCAACTGGTTAATTGGGTAAAGTGTTGTTTTGATTGTATCTGCTCTATTTTCTGGAAAAGAAATATATATATATATATATATATATATATATATATATATATACACTTGTTTCTCACCTTTCTGAACTAGTATAGTCCAGTTTTCATGTTATTTCTGGATCCAGGGCTGTATTACAAGTTTCTGTGTTGTCATACCTTACTTGGATAGAAGGAAGTTTCTCTGTTCACCTGTGAGAGAGGGGAGCTTTGAGCAGGCTATTTGTCCCTGGAGGAGTGGTTTCAGCCCAGAAGTTAGTAGTTTATTGGCCTTTTTGGGCTAATTTTGATTGCATCTGCACTATTTCCTGAAAAAAAAAATTATATACTCGTTTCCCGCCTTTCTGAAGTAGTATAGTCCAGTTTTCAGGTTATTGCTGAATCCAGGGCTGTGTTACAAGTTACTGTGTTGCCATTACCTTACTTGGACAGAAGGAAGTTTCTCTGTTCAACTGAGAGGGGAGCTTTGAGCAGCCTATCTGTACCTGGAGGAGTGGTTTGAGCCCAGAAGTTAGTAGTTTATTGGCCATTTTGGGCTAATTTCTCTCTCTTTCACTTCTCTGCTATAAAAACCTCATTTGCACAGTTTTTACACTTGTATTCCGCTCAGCAAGTGCCTTCCAGGTGTTCTGCAGAGTCTACAGCAGCAGAGACAAAAAGAGTTACTGTGGAGTGACTAAGTATCACTTTTCTGCTTTTCGTGCTGTCTTAACTAATTCCGCCTAAAACGCCAGATTTTTTTTAGCGAATCTGTGATTTAAAAAGTTTGTTATTGTATACAACTCTGAACAGCTCCTCGTGGTGTCCTGCAGAGTGATACAGGCAACAGAAAGACCCAAGAGAGACTTTTCCAAATTTAAGTATTTTTTTCTCTGTTTCTTTGCTCCGACTGCCTTTTTCCACCTAAAAAGCGGATTTCTAACTGATCTGTGCTTTGAAAAGTTTAAATTGCATTTGCCTTCTGCTTTTTATAGTTTTTGCACTTGTTTTATATCAATTTAAGTCATTTTTGTATTGTATAACTGTTGTAGGCTACACACTAAAGTGCGCTAGCCTGTCTATAGCATTTACAGTGTTTTCTGTGTGTTTTTCTGCTGTTTCCTGAAAAAAAAAAAAAAAATATTCTCTTTTACCGCCTTTGCTGAAAGTCCAGATTTCAGGTTTTGCCGAATTCCGGACTGTGGTATAGTTTCCTGTGTTCCCATATCCTTACTTGGATAGGAGGAAGCTTCTCTGTTCACTAGTGAGAGTGGGGAGCTTTAAGCAGCCTATCTGTCCCTGGAGGAGTGGTCTCAGCCCTGAAACTAGTAGCTTATTGGCCGTTTTGGGTCAGTTCCTATCTCTCCGTTTCCCTGCTTTAAAATCCACATTTACGCAGTTTTGCACGATTTTGCGAATAGAGCAGCATCAGACAGCGCTGCTTAAACAGGTTTAAACTATTCCCGGCTCCACAAAGTCTGCTCTTCACTTTTTCCCTTAGAACTGTTCTAAATCTCAAAGTAAGCACTCTATTTTCATTCTAAAGCCCTGCAGTTGCTTGTATAAGTAATCTTATAAGTAAACACTAATAAACTAAACTAAAGCACTACACCTTGTTTGCTGTAGCATAGACTAGATCCAGGCCTGCTGAATTTAGCTTTGTTTATATGCTTGTTGTTTGTTTGCTTGTTATTTCCCTGGAACGCTAATTCCACCTAATACGCGGCTTCTCAGCGCTTCTGTGGATCACTAGTGATATCTGCATTGCTTACTGTACTTATTTCCTTGTTTCACTTGAAAGAAAGTTACTGATTGTCGTTTTTGCATTTAAGTTACCTGTAACACATTGCTCTTAAGTTACCTGGCACTTGCTCACTAAAGCAATTATATAAGTCAGCACTAAAAATTAAAAGCACTACAGCCTCACTCCCCACCGGCCCTGGTTTTCAATTAAGGAATTCCCAATATTATTCTAGCATGTCCAAAGGTCAGTTGTCAATCTCCTCTCCGGTCCATCTGGTGAATCTGGGAATCTTGAGGCAATGTTACAACTGCCTCATGTACACAGACAACCCTCTCCTCCTCCCAACAAATTCCAACACACGTGAGAGATGCAACCATATAGCCAAACTGGAGGCTAAGCTCTCTCAACTCAGTACTGGCATAACCAGACAGGAGGAGAAGGAAACCACACTCACTACAATTCCAGTCTCACATACACATACCATGACAGCAAACCAAACACATAATCACACAAAAACATACTCGGAGGCTCTAAATAAAGATCTGCCGAAGCAGCAGAGACCTCCAAAGCAGACACCCAAGCAGCCGCTACCCCAAAACAAAACAAGTGCAACACATATCTCACAAAGCCAGTGTGCCAAACAGTCACAGCCCTTAAGACTAAACAACACACCTGATACACTTGTAATAGGTGACTATCGTCAGGCACACTGACGTCCCGCTCACCAGGCTGAACAAGGAGAGGGTCATGGTGAGCAGCCTGTCGGGCGCTACGATCCGCCACATAACACAAGCACTCAGGTCACTCCAAGGCAAGTACAAATATGACTCCGTCATTGCCCATGCTGGTGTGAATGACCTGAGACATACCTCCCTGGACTACATGAAAAGAGACATAAAGGAGCTCTCTGAGCATGTAGCCCAGGCCGGTATGACCCTGACCTTGAGTAGCATCTTACCCTCAGCAAGAATGATGCCGCAATATGAAGACAAGATGATCAATTTGGCTTAAGTACTGGTGTCATTCAAAGGGGATCCAATACCCGTCAGCTTGGGATGATATGCTCAACAAGCCATGATGCTTCGCTAGGGACGGCTTGCACCTGTCACCCCTGGGCTTTCGGATATTGGCAAAGGCTCTTGCACCCCCATAGTGCCTTTTTTAGGCAAGGCTCAAAAGACAAACCCACCTCCATAGGTATCACAAGGGATAAGAAACTAAGAGTAATGCTACTCAATGCCAGAAGTCTAAACCTCAAGATACACACACTCAAAACTCTCCTTAGCATGGAGAACATCGATATCTGTGCAGTAACAGAAACCTGGTTCAGGGCTCCCGAGAGCACCCCAGCACTACCAGGTTGTACCTCATACCATGCTTTTCGGCCCCAAAACTTGGACCGAACCACAAAAGGAGGGGGAGTATCGATATTCATCAAAGATACCCACACCTCCAGGTTGGTGGCAAAGCACGAAGCATCAGAGACTATACATGTGCAACTAACAGTGGGTAAAACTGCCTTCCAGTTTACAGCCTGCTACAGACCACCCTCCCAAACCCAGGAACCCCACTCGGCCTTCCTGAGAACACTGGAAAATATGAAGGTCTCTCCAAACACCATTATATTGGGCGACTTCAACTACCCAAACATAGACTGGGAGCATTACTCTAGCTCCAACACCCTAGCCCAAAGGTTCCTAGAATTTATAAACTCATATGCTATGGAACAACTTGTTACCACTCCCACAAGAGGGGAAATCATACTGGACCTGATCATCACCAACATGGGGACTCTATGCTCCAGACCAGAAGTGTATCCCGCACTGGTAAGATCAGACCATAAACTAATCTCACTGGATATTCACATCCCGACCCCACCCCCTGCCCAGAAAACCACAGTGAAAAACTTCTCGAAAGCAAATTTCACACTCCTCAAAACTGAGGTGGAATCCTTCAAAGCCCTCGGGCCTGTGGAAAATATGGCCCAGACTGCAGAATTTTTTATAAACGCATTCTATGAACACCTTCAGGAATGCATGGATCATGCGATCCCAAATAAAACCAAGACCCAATCCTCCAAAGGCAGACGTCCTGTCTGGTGGACCCCAGCTATACACAAACTATACAATAGAAGGAGGAAGCTACTAAATGATAGAGCAAAATCCCAAAAAGGGAAGGCATTACTGATCAGTATTAGCAAAAAACTATGGGCACACATAAAATTGTCTAAGGCTAGCTTCAAGAGAAAAATTGCACAGGACACTAAGGATAATCACAAGGCTTTCTTTAGTTATGTTAGGAACCTGGGTGGTAATTCCCAGATATGCTCAGAATTAGTCCAAAATGACAAAAAATACACCGAACCCACAGACATTGCCAACATCCTAGCTGACAGGTTCAGCGCAAACTCCCCCCCCACCAAAAGGGCAAATATCTATCCCAGCAGAGTGCTGCCCCCCTGACATCTCAGATGCTCAGGTAAGAGCCGCCCTCTCCAAAGCAAAAAACACAGCATCAATGGGACCAGACGGTGTCCCGGGCTGCGTCCTACATGAACTCCAAGAAGAGCTAAACCCAAACATAAAACTACTGTTCAGTCTCAGCCTTACTACAGGATATGTGCCCAAAGAGTGGCGTTCAGCAACAGTGGTCCCTCTCCATAAAGGTGGTGCCTCAATGGATCCTGGAAACTATCGCCCCATAGGCCTGACTAGCTTGGTCTGCAAAGCTACGGAAAGGATCATCATGGACCTCATAAATAAAGATATTGGGGACCTACAAACACTGGATCCTACCCAGTTCGGCTTTGTTAAGGGAAGATCCTGCCTCTTAAACCTGGTTGATTTCTTTGAAACAGTCACCAAGGCCATTGACGAGGGGAAGGTGGTCCACACAGCCTACCTGGACCTCGCAAAAGCCTTCGATACAATACCCCACTAGGGCATTATAGATAAGCTCACCAGCTTAAATATAAACCCCTATGTCACTAGATGGATTGCAAACTGGCTCAAGGACAGAACCCACATGGTTAGAATTTCTGGAGCCATGTCAGACTCCAAACCAGTTACAAGTGGTGTCCCACAAGGCTCAGTCCTGGGACCTCTCGTTTGGTATATATTTCTCGGAGGTACAGGCCAACACGGAAGGACTGTGGCTGACCAAGTTTGCAGATGACTGCAAACTGGGCACCATAATCGACTCTTCAGTCGACACAAGCATCCTCTAAAAGGGCCTCATAGAAACAGACAACTGGTGCCAGAGCCATGGCCTCAAGCTAAATGCCAAAAAGTGTATAGTCATCCCTTTGGCAAAACAAAGTGCCCACAAATTACCACATAGGTGGCAATCCATTAAGTACAGAAGAAGTAATTAGGGACCTGGGGACCCAAGTTGATAGCAATCTCTCATTTGACAACCACGTGGCCAAAGTGGTTAGAAAAACATTTTATATAGCCCACCTAATCATGAAGGGATTCACATCTAGATCAGGGGACGTCATCATGCCTATTTACTCATCCCTCATCAGGCCCATAATTGAGTACAATGCCCCTTTTGGGATGTACCTTACCAGACACCTGCAGCAACTGGAAAGACCCCAAAAGTACCTCACCAAGAGGATCAAAGGGCTCAAAAAGATGCCATATGCTGCCCAGTTAAAGAAACTCCAGCTCTACTCAGTGGCATGCCGCCTGTTCAGAGGCGATCTGTGCCTGACGTATAAAGCCATGTCCAACCCAGAATTAATGGACATGCTGCACCTCAGAAAATCCAAATCCCATCGAGCTATGCGCTCGAGAGACTTGAACCTCAGCACTGAAATAAATAGGACATGCTAGTGGGACAGATTCATAACAACCCAGAGGCTCCCTTCACTCTGGAATAAAATCCCAGTCCAGGTTAGGCAGAGTCCCTCATTGACTCTCTTCAAGAGGAATCTTGATGAGTGGATGGGAGATCGTAGGTTTACCCCGGGTATCACTTCTGTGTCACTGTTATACAGAGGCACAGTATACTAACCTCGAAAAAGAGCATAGCAAAATAAATTTAAAATGGGTGGCGAAAGCCAAACACATTCTGGCTAGGCTTATAAATGCCCTAGGGCAGATAGCCTAGTATGAACCTATGAACCCTCTTATACTCCCTTAAAGTACTTGGCTCTTTATTGGTCCTTTTTGATCAGTCAAAAAGTAGTTCCTTATACTATTCTGGCATGTCCAAAAGTCAGTTTCGGGTTTACTCTCAGTCCAGCTGGTGAATCTGGGAATCTTGAGGCAATGTTACAACTGCCTTATGTACACAGACCACCCTCTCCTCCTCCCAACAAGCTGAAATATATGTGAAAGATGCAACTATATAGCCAAACTGGAGGCTGAGCTCTCTCAACCCAGTACTAGCACAGTCAGTCAGGTGGAGAAGGTAACCACACACACCACAAATCCAGTCTCACATAGACCTATCACAACAGAAAACCAAACACAAACACACAAAAACGTACTCGGAGGCTCTAAATAAAAATCTTCCCAAGCAGCAGAGGCGTCCAAAGCAGACATCCAAGCAACCAATACCCCACAACAATACCCACATATCACATAGTTCACAAAGTCAATGTGCCACACAGTCACAGCCCTTAAGGCTAAACACACCTAATACACTTGTAATAGGAGACTCTATTGTCAGACACACTGACGTCCCACTCACCAGGCTGAACAAGGAGAAGGTCACTGTAAGCTGCCTGTCGGGTGCCAGGATCCGCCACATAACAAAAGCACGCAGGTCACTCCAAAGCAAGTGCAAATATGACTCCGTCATTGTCCATGCTGGTGTGAATGACCTGAGACGTACCTCCCTGGACTACATGAAGAGAGACAGAGGAACTCTCTGATCATGTAGCCCAGGCCATTATGACCCTGACCTTAAGTAGCATCTTACCCTCACCAAGAATGATTCCACAGTATAAAGACAAAATGATCAATTTTAACAATTGGCTGAAGTATTGGTGTCATTCAAAGGGGATCCAGTGTCTATCAGCCTGGGATGACATGCTCGACAAGCCACGTTGCTTCGCTAGGGACGGCTTGCACCTGACGCCCCTGGGCTTTTGAATATTGGCTAAGGCTCTTGCCACCCCCATAGTGCCTTTTTTAGGCAAGGCTCTCCTCAGTATGGAGAAAATCGATATCTGTGCAGTAACAGAAACCTGGTTCTAGGCTCCTGAGAGCACCCCAGCACTACCAGGTTATACCTCATACCATGCTTTTCGGCCACAAAAGGAGGGGGAGTATCCATATTCGAAGATACCCACACCTCCAGGTTAGTGGCACTGCACGAAGCATCAGAGACCATCCATGTGCAACTAACAGTGGGCAAAACTGCCTTTCAGTTTGTAGCCTGCTACAGACCACCCTCCCAAACTCAGGAACCCCACTCAGCTTTCCTGTGAACACTGGAGAATATGAAGGTCTCTCCAAACACCATCATATTGGGTGACTTCAACTACCCAAACATAAACTGGGAGCACTACTCAAACCCAAACACCCTCGCCCAATGCTTCCTAGAATTTATAAACTCAAATGCTATGGAACAACTGGTCACCACTCCCACAAGAGGGGAAAACATATTGTACCTGATCATCACCAACATGGGGACTCTATGTTCTATACCAGAGGTATACCCCTCATTGGTAAGATCTGACCATAAATTAATCTCACTGGACATCCCATATCCCATCCCCACCCCCAGCCCCAGCCAAGGAAACCACGGTGAAGAACTTCTCAAAAGCAAACTTCACACTTCTCAAAACAGAGGTGGAATCCTTCAAAGCCTCTGGGCCAGTGGAAAATACATCCCAAACCGCAGAATCCTTTACAACCGCATTCTATGGACACCTACAGGACTGCATGGATCATGCTATCCCAAATAAAACCAAGACTCACTCCTCCATAAATAAGCTATACAACAGAAGGAGGAAGCTACTACAGGATAGAGCAAACTCCCAAAAAGGGAAGGCATCTCTGATCAGTACTAGCAAGAAACTACGATCCCTCAAAATTATCTAAGGCCAGCTTTGAAAGAAAAATTGCACAAGACGCTAAAGATATTTACAAGGCCTTCTTTAGTTATGTCAGGAACCTGGGTGGCAATTCCCAGATATGCTCTGAGTTAGTGCAAAATGACAAAAAATACACTGAACCCACAGACATTGCCAACATCCTGGCAGACAGGTTCAGTGCAAACTTCTCCCCCCCTTCCCCCCCAAAAGAGCAAATGTCTATCCCAACAGACTGTAGCCTCCCTGACATCACAGATGCACAAGTGAAAACTGCCTCTCCAAAGCAAAAAACACAGCATCAATGGGATCCGCGCCCTCGTCTTACACGAGCTCCAAGAAGAACTGAGCCCTCACATAAAGTCACTGTTCAATCTCAGCCTTACTACAGGATATGTACCCAAAGAATGGCGTACAGCAACAGTGGTCCCACTCCACAAAGGTGGTGCCACAACGGACCCCGGAAACTATCACCCTATAAGCCTGACTAGCCTGATATGCAAAGCTATGGAGCGTATCATCATGGAACTCATAAACAAAGACATTGGGAACCTCCAAACACTGGATCCTACCCAATTCGGCTTTGTTAAGGGCAGATCTTGCCTCTTGAACCTAGTCAACTTCTCTGAAACAGTCACCAAGGCCATAGATGAAGGGAAGGTAGTCCACACAACCTACCTGGACCTTGCAAAAGCCTTTGACACAATACCCCACTCGGGCATCATAAATAAGCTCACCAGCTTAAATATCAACCCCTATGTCACAAGATGGGTTGCAAACTGGCTCAGGGATAGAACCCACATGGTCAGAATTACAGATGCCATGTCAGACTCTAAACCAGTTACAAGTGGCGTCCCACAAGGCTCAGTCCTGGGACCTCTCTTGTTCAGTATATATTTCTCTGAGGTACAGGCTAACACAGGAGGACTATGGCTGACCAAGTTCACAGACAACTGCAAACTGGGTGCCATAATCGACTCGCCGACTGACACAAGCACCCCCCCAAAAGGGTCTCACAAGAGATGGATAACTGGTGCCAGAGCCATGGCCTAAAGCTAAATGCCAAAAAGTGCATAGTCATCCCCTTTGGCAAAAACAAAGTGCCCACAAATTACCACATAGGTGGTAATCCATTAAGTACGGAAGTAGTAATTAGGGATTTGGGGACCCAAGTAATTAGGGATTTGGTGACCCAAGTAGATAGCAATCTCTCCTTTGACAATCACATTGCCAAAGTGGTTAGAAAGACCTTCTATATAGCCCACCTTATCACGAAAGGGTTCACATCTAGATCAAGAGAGGTCATTGTGCCCCTCTACTCATCAGGCCCATAATTGAATACAGTGCCCCATTTGGGATGTACCTTACCCGACACCTACAGCAACTGGAAAGACCCCAAAAAAGTACCTCACCAAGAGGATCAAGGGACTCAAACAGATGCCCTGCGCAGTTAGGCTAAAGAAACTCCAGCTCTACTCAGTTGCTTACCGCCTACTCAGAGGCGATCTGTGCCTGACATATAAAGCCATGTCCAAACCAGAATTAATGGACATGCTCCACCTCAGGAAATCCAAATCCCTTAGAGCTACACACTCCAGGGACTTAAACCTCAACACAGAAATAAATAGGACATGCTGGAGGGACACTCTGGAACAAAATCCCAATCCATGTTAGGCAGAGCCCCTCAATGGCCCTCTTCAAGAGAAATCTTGACGAGTGGATGGGAGATCGTAGGTTTACCCCCGGGATCTCTTCTGTGTCCCTACTAGACAGAGGCACAGTAAACTAACCTTAAAAGGGCCATCTTCTGTGACCTACTATACAGAGGCACAGTCAACTAATCTAAAAGGGTAAAGTACCAAATACTGCCTAACACAGAGAAATATACTTAGACCACTCGATGTATAAAAATATCTAAAAGCCAAACTCAGAGTGAGTGGTCAAGAATAGCAGATCAGGAAAAGCAAATAAGTCATGGATTAATTCAACGATTTATTCCACAGTATTCCACAGTATTGTAAAACAACCATACAATACACTGTATCCAGCAGTCGATAAGCGCTTTCACTCAAAAATGAGCTTCATCAGATCAAACCACTGCTACCCATAATTCACCTATATATAGCATATTGCATCTCATCAAGTAAATTAAATAATTAATTAATTAAGCATATAGCAACCATAAAATCTCATGTTATTTAAAAACACTTAATACAATAATCAAGTCCATAACAGCACACTCTACATGTTGCTTTATATATGCATGCTGTGTAAATAGTTCATTAATATACATACATACATATATATATATAAAATAGTAAGAAATGTGAAAAATATAAAAAATGAACTTCATGTAAGAAATATATAAAGAATAAGAAATATATATGTGTGTATATATATATGTAGAAAATGTATACATATGTGAATAAAAAACGTATAAAGTATAAAATGTATAAAAAAGTATATATATATATGTGAACCATGTGTAAAAAATATATATATATATATACATTATATACCACATATATATGTGTGTTCAATGTGTACCTAGAACAACACTTTTATGTAAACTGGGTGTTGTACATTGTGTTATATGAGAAAACAACAAACCGAGTAACCTGTAAATATGTATTACCTAAATTTAACATTTCTTCTTTTATTCAAGGCTGGTTTAATAGAGGCTCTCTCATTTAAGCCCGAGCCTCTATCAGCTCTTAACCTCATGATCCACTTGCTTTCTCTGTCTTCAGTGTGGTTTCTAATGGCTTTCTCTGTCTTCAATGTGTATACATAGATAATGGAACCATGTTTATACACCCAGATTCATATATAGAGTTTAGAACCCAAGTAGCAGCCACATGTATGACTAAGAATATTGTGTATCTGGCAGTCTGCCAGATATGCAATGCTTTCTATGTTGGCAAGACCAACCGTTATTTTAAGGACAGAATACGTGAACATGTGTACCATATGAAGAAAGGCAATACACATAATGCACTGGCTAAACGTGTGGTTGAGTTAGGTTATGAACATCACTTTTTATTTAGGGTTTTAGAAGTGATAAAACCTAACATCAGGGGTGGGGACATTAGAAACCACACTGAAGACAGAGAAAGCAAGTGGATCATGAGGTTAAGAGCTGATAGAGGCTCGGGCTTAAATGAGAGAGCCTCTATTAAACCAGCCTTGAATAAAAGAAGAAATGTTAAATTTAGGTAATATATATTTACAGGTTACCCGGTATGTTGTTTTCTCATATAACACAATGTACAACACCCAGTTTACATAAAAGTGTTGTTCTAGGTACACATTGAACACACATATATATGTGGTATATAATGTATATATATATATATTTTTTACACATGGTTCACATATATATATATATATATATATATATATATATATATATATATATATATATATATATATATATACTTTTTTATACATTTTATACTTTATACGTTTTTTATTCACATATGTATACATTTTCTACATATATATTTCTTATTCTTTATATATTTCTTACATGAAGTTCATTTTTTATATTTTTCACATTTCTTACTATTTTCTATATATATATGTATGTATATTAATGAACTATTTACACAGCATGCATATATAAAGCAACATGTAGAGTGTGCTGTTATGGACTTGATTATTGTATTAAGTGTTTTTAAATAACATGAGATTTTATGGTTGCTATATGCTTAATTAATTAATTAATTATTTAATTACTTGATGAGATGCAATATGCTATATATAGGTGAATTATGGGTAGCAGTGGTTTGATCTGATGAAGCTCATTTTTGAGTGAAAGCGCTTATCGACTGCTAGATACAGTGTATTGTATGGTTGTTTTACAATACTGTGGAATACTGTGGAATAAATCGTTGAATTAATCCAGGACTTATTTGCTTTTCCTGATCTGTTAATCTAAAAGGGTGGCAAAAGCCAAACATACTCTGGCTAGGCTTATAAATGCCCTAGGGCAGATAGGTTCATAGGTTGATACTAGGCTATGTGCTTGTATGCAAATCCTGAGTGGATAGGGTTACCACCTGTCCCACTTTGCGAGGGACAGTCCCTCTTTGGGCAGTTGTGTCCTGACAAAAAATATTAAAAATGGCAAATGTCCTGAGATTGTAGGATATAATTATGTCCCATATTTTATGTAATAGTTGCATAAAATAGTTATTTCTGTATCTAAAATACCTAACTGTTACAAGAAAAGTACAGTTTTGTACCTACCATAAATGTAGATGTTCGAGGATCCACATTGCTGCAGTCCTAACTATTGGGTAGTCCGCTGTCCAGTCGGCCCGAATACCAAAGTATATGGCTGACGTCGGTCAGGGCGCATTAGACTGACGCCAGTACGTCAGGGTACTAATGCGCATGACCGACGTCATATCCTCAGTCTTTTCTTGCCCCAGATGTCAGAAGACCCTAAAAAGACAAGGCCCAATATACCTGCACCAAAAATATGTACAATATATACAAAATTATCAGCATATAACCTCACCTACACAACCACCCCTAAACACAGAGGGGAAGGAGGGAGGTAATGGACTGCAGCAATGTGGATCCTCGAACATCTACATTTATGGTAGGTACAAAACTGTACTATGTTCTTCATTCCACATTGCTGCAGTCCTAACTATTGGGTAGAATCCCAAAGCAGAGGTAAGGGAGGCTGGCAAATCATAAAGAAGCAGGAGCTGACAACATGCCTTGCAAAATAGCTGTGGCAAAACCAGCCCTAGACTTAGAGTAGAGAGGAAGGTGATAATGCTTAGAGAAAGTATGCACTGAACTCCAAGTAGCTGCCTCCAAAATATCCTTAGTTGCCACCCCTTAGAAATGCTGTTGAAGTGGCAGTAGCCCTAGTGGAATGAGGCCTAATCCCAGCTGGAATCTCCTTGCCATGATGGGAATAACAAAATGCAATGCAAAACCCAATCCACCTAGAAATAGTTTGTTTTGACACAGGCTTGCCCTGCCAACTCAAAGCAAAAGAAACAAACAACTGCCGAGACTGCCTAAAATCCTTAGTCCTGCTTAAATAATAACGCAATTGCCTGTGTACATCTAAAGTGTGCAAAATCTTTTCCCATTTATTTTGGGGGTCTGCATAAAAAGTAGGCAAATGAAGAGTTTGGTTTAAAGCCACACTAGAAACCACCTTAGGCATAAAGGAAGGATTAGTACGTAATGATACCCTATCCTTATGGAAAATCAAAAAGGGCTCTACTGCCATAAGGGCCTGCAACTCAGACACCCTTCTTGCAGAAGTAATAGCCAACAGAAAAGCAGTCTTCCATGACAAGTATTTCAATTCAGCAGTAGCCGCAGGCTCAAAAGGTTGTAGAGTAAGTTTTCCAACACAAAATTGAGATCCCAAACAGGAGTAGGAGCTCTGGGTCTTATATTCTTTGCCCTCTAAGAAACTGCTTGAACAAAGGATGCGAAAACAATGGTGGGTCACAATCATAGTGAGCTGAAATTGCTGCAGCATGAATCTTAATGGAAGAGAAGGACAAACCTTTGTCCAATAACTCAGTAAGATATTGAAGAGCCACACTCAAATTAGGCTCAGAAATCTCCAAATTCTTTGCTGTACTCCAAAATAAAAATCTCTTCCATTTTTCTCATACACTTTCCTTGTACTAGGTCTTCTAGCTTCCATAATCACATTTAAAACTTGTTGAGGAAGTTGAGACCTGCTGTGTTTCAACACAGAATATGCCAGGCTGTTAGATGAAGAGAGTGAAGCTTGACATTGAGCAGATGACCGTCCTTCTGAGATAACAGATGTGGAATCAAAGGTAAAGGCCATGGAGGCTTCTTACCAGACTCCTTAGTAGTGGGTACCAGTGTTGCAGAGGCCAATCTGGAGCTATTAAAATCATCCTTGGCTTGTCTTGTCTGACCTTTAAGAGCACCTTTGGAAGAAGAGGCAGAGGTGGAAAGGCATACACATGAAGATTTTTCCAACTGAAAGACAGAGCATCCACTTTCCAAGCTGTGTGATGAAACCCTTTGTGCAAAACTTTGGCAGCTGGTGGTTTAGTGGAGAAGCGAACAGATCTATGTCTGGAGTTCCCCATGACACTGTCAATTTCTGAAATACATGAAGATCCAGTTTCCACTCGTGGGGATCCATGATTTGTCTGCTTAACACATCTGCTAAGGAGTTCTGTGCTCGCAGAAACCTTGCCTGAAGAGTTAGTTGCAAGCTGAGCGCAGTCTCCCATAAAATCATTGCTTGCCTGCATAGAGGATAAGAATGTGTTCCCCTTGTTTGTTGATGTACCACATGACAGTTGTGTTGTCTGTTAGAATCAACACCTGCCCTGGAAGAAGTAACTCCTTGAAAGCCATTAATGCAAACTGGACTGCTAACATCTCCTTCATGTTGATATGTAGATGCTGTAGTCTGGCAGGCCACTTGTCTTGTATCCACTTTCCATTTAGATGAGCTCCCCAAGCAATGTCCGAGGCATCTGTCGTTAAAATCTGACTCGCCTCTGGCCGGGTCACAGAGAGTCCCTTGTTTAGGTGACATTCCTGAGCCCACCACAAAATTCTTTTTGAAGGCAAGGTATTATTTGAATGACAGTGTCCAAATCCTGGCAGTGCTGTGTCCATACATTTTGAGATACCATTGCAGCTTCCTCATATGCAGTTTGGCATTGGGAAGCACCAGAATACAAGATGCCATGAACCCTAATGCTTGAAGGACTGTCCTTGCAGTCAGCACGGACTGATGAGATAGTTGATGGAAGTAAAGGATAGACTCTTTTGTTTGTCCGGGGTTAAAAGGCCATCTGGGCTGCTGTATTCAGTCTCACACCCAGAAAGCACATGTCTTGAGAGGGTACTAGACTGGACTTTATTTCGCTCACAGAATACCCTAGGCATCTTAGCACTGCTATAACATATTCCAGATGCTGTAGAAGGTCTTCCTTTTCTTGAGCCAGAATCAGGCAGTCGTCCAAGTAAGGATAGATTTGAATTCCTTTTAGCCTGAAGTAAGCTATCACTGGAGCCAGAACCTTTGTGAATACTCTGGGCGATAGATAAGCCAAAGGGCAATGCAGAGAACTGATAATGAGAATTTCCAGCTCAAAAAAAGATAACGATACTTCCTGCAACTTAGTCTTATAGGCACATGAAGGTAAGCTTCCTTGAGATCTAAAGTTACCATCCAGTGATCTTTGCCCAGCAGAGGTAAAAGCTGTTGTAACGTCAACATCTTGAACTTGGGAATGTCCAGATAAGTGTTGAGGATAGATAAATCCAAAATTGGTCTCCACGTGTTCCCCTTCTTTGGTACTAGGAACAGGCGAGAATAAAATCCTAGGCCCCTTTCTGATACAGGGACTGGCTGAATGGCCCTATTTGGAGTAACAGAGAAATTTGCTTGTGAGCCTCTTTCCTTTGTGGAGGAGGAACGCCTGGCATGCCTTTGAAAGGGGTAATGTATGGAAATAAAACCTGTAACCGTGGTGAATGATATCCAACACCCATCTGTCTTGAGTAATTAAATCCCAATTTTCTTTGAAAAGAGACAGTCTTCCTCCCAAAGGAGCTGCCAGGCGAGAATCTACTGGCAGCTGAAAAGGCAGGTCATTGGGTCTGTTGAAGGACTGACCCCTGCCCTCACCAGAAGTCTGAGCAGGTGAACTCCTGTTCTAGGCCTAAAAGAACCTTGAGCTCTGCCCCTACCACGTCTAGACCTACCCCTAGACTGGGAATCATAAGCAGGATATGTCCATCCCTTAGTAGGCCAATTTCTACTAAACTTCGGCTGCACCTGCAAAAATCTTTAACAGTTTGCATAGACTTAGCTTTGTCCTCCATTTTCTTTAAAACTGCTTCCACAGGCAACCAAACAACACATCAGACTGTAAAGCATCCAAAATCCTTGTCTTAACATGCTCAGCTAAATTCTGATCCCTCAACCAGGCATGCCTGAAGAACAGAACTAGTGGCAGCCACCTCGAGGAGGCCTGTACAGCATCAAAACCACATGCAAAGAATGCTTACCCACTTGTTCAGACACATGAACTAAATCCAGCAACTCTTTACACTCAATACCTTCCAAAGCATCCACCTTAGATTTCAATTGTGAAAGGAGATAATTTTGATATTTTAGCATGTGAAACTGACAATTCAACGCCCTCATGGCTAAAGTGGAAGAAGTATACACTTTCTTTCCCCATCTATCCAAAGCCCTTGCCTCTTTTATCAGTGGCACCAGGGTTTTTAACAACAGAGGCCTTAACACCTTTAGGTCCCTGAGAAACAGTTTCGGGTCTGCCCTAGGACTCTTAAAAGATACTTATGAGCTTCAGGCACCCTATAGTACGAATCACGTTTAACAGGAGCCGGTGGCAAAGTATCAGGGTTCAGCGAAGCCTCTTCAAATACATCATCCACCACATTCAACACAGGAGGTATAGCTAAGGGCCTATGCTGGGGTAAAACAAGAATTCCCTAAGCCTTTTCCTGGAATCAGAGTAATCTTGGCCTTCCCATTTAAAGTGCTCCCTCATGGAATGCAGAGTCTCTGAAAATGAGAAATCCTCAGGAGGAGCTGTGGAATCATCCACATCAGAATCAGAATAAGGAGGATACTCCTGCAAGTCTTCCGCAGAAGACTCAGAAGCCTCTGAACACTGTTCAAAACTCTCAAACTCAGGTTCCACCCTAGGCCTCTTATCAGGGGGGGGCATAGAACCTCTAATCATAGTAATCAAATCTTCTGCCATTTTAAGCATATGTTTCTTAGGCACAGAACCTGAAGTGCTAGGAGAAGCCCCCACTGAAGCTAAACTTGGCCTACCTCTCAAAAGTTTTGGAAACAGAAGGAGAGGCTCTAACTACCTTGGAAGAGAGGGAAGAACAGTTACCTGAGAAGCCCCTCAGCCTGGCCTACCTCCTGAGAAGGCACATCCTGTAACAGTAAAGTCTCTGCCTGAGACTCCAAAGAAACTCCTGGCAAAACCTCTGGCTCCACTGAGCCTTCTAAAGAACCGACATCCGGGACTGCCGGTTCATCAACCCTAGGCTTCGCTGTTTTGTCCTTGCGCTTTTGAGCATCCGGCGGCATTTTATAATTACAACGCTTCCCAAACACTAACCTGGCACAGTCTAACCTTCTCTTAATAGTGCGTTTGTTAAATCTAGCACAAGAGCGGCATCCAACAACGTTGTGCTCAGGCCCTAAACAAGGTATACACAAGGTATGGTAATCCCTATGAGGTATCTGTTTCCCACAAGAAATACAGTTATTCACTTTTCTGACATCCGGTTAAATACTGAGGCAAAAAAACCAAAATGTTCTAGCGGGTACTTAGCCAACTTTGATTCGGTCTGAAACTCCGACTTCAGAAAATTTCAGAACGCCAACCTGCACTCGCAAAACTGCTTCTGCATCGGACCATGCGGCAAAAAAGACTGAGGATATGGCGTCGGTCATGCGCGTGGTACCCTGGCGTACTGGCGTCAGTCTAATACTTTGGTATTCGGGCCGACTGGACAGCGGACTACCCAATAGTTAGGACTGCAGCAATGTGGAATGAAGAACATCAGAATAAGCTACTAAACTGCTACAAGAATAAGCTTTTATTTAGGCAAAAAAGTAAAGTTCTATCCTTTGTACTGACCGTGGGTATGTGTCGGCCTGTAAAATCTGATGTGTGTCCTGAAAATGTCCCACTTTGGCTATTTGAGAAGGTGGCAACCCTATGAGTGGAAAACACACACCCCCCTAAAGAAAATGAAGGCAGACTAGCTGTAAGTAGTACATTAGTTAACAGCTTGTTAATGTATGGCAGAAATTACCTCAAATCAGAAATGAGAGGATTAATGTTTTCGGAGGACTAGGTGTGTGTGTTCTTTGAAATTAACTGTAAAGCAATGACCTTTGTAAATCATGTGCTAGTGATACATCTGAATTACAATGAGAATTAACATGGCCAAAGTGCACACTAGTTACAAGTAACATTTCCACTTCAAAGAGCAAAAAGGCAGCTTCACCTACCATTTTACAGTCCTATATTTCTTCCACCGGATATCAGATTGCAAAACAGCAGTCCCACCTCTAAAACCCAAGTAAAAACCCATCTCAGTCTCATCCGGCAATGTACCTGTACTGACATGGCTAGCCTTAATACCACCATTCAGATAAATCTTCCTCTGGCACTACTCGAAGGTCAAAAAAAAAAAAAAAAAAAAAAACTACCATAACAAATTGTATTTTTAAATTATTGCATATAACCAAATATAGTATCACTATGCCTGCTTACTCAATTATATTTTCTGCTTTATGTACACTTCTGTAACTTGTCATCATACTATACCATGATGTACTATTGTTTGCTGTTTACTCAATTTATACTCATCTTTGACTTCTGTATTTTTATCATGTATGTGGAGCTGTTGTATTTTTATGATTGTCATATATGTGGAGCTTTTCTCCCCAGGTGTCTACTGAAAACAGGCACCTGATTGCCCAGACAAACCCAGTAATTAAATATAAAATAATTAAATGAAATAAATAAATACATAAATATAATATATACTCACAGTGAAGTTTCTTAAGATGGTGTGAAGACACCTTTAAGCAAAAAATGTCAACAGGATGCATCATCCTGTTCGACAGGATTGCCTTGGGAGGAAACTGTGATGTGTTAATATTATGCTCATATACACTATACTAATGATTCATGAGCAGAGTTAAAAGGGGACAGGCCTTAGTGATGCAGCACAACATATTCTCTGGTTTTGTAGTACTGCTGACATATATCTGGTAGCACTGCTGACAAATATCTGGCTTGCATTTCCATACTGTTGTTGTCCTCCTCTTGTACACAACCCAAGCATACCTCTCAACTGCACAGATTTCCAAAATGTCCAAATTTTTGCCTGGTTTTTGGTCCATTTTTCATAAGCGTGGTTTTATAGCAATTTATTAACAAATCATTATTTATTTATTTATTTGCTTTTGTTTAACCAGAATGGTCCATTGGGCCAAGTGAACCCATTTTCAATGGAGCCCTGGGGAGAAAAGCTCCGACAAAGAATACATGTTACAGAGATAAACATTACATAGCATACAAGGCAACATAACAAGGTATATTTTACAATCGGTAAAACTGTAAACAAAAATAAAATAAAATAAAAATTAAATTCTTAAACCAGGATGATAGATGATATTAAGAAATTGATTATGAGTAAAATAGATGAGGTGAGGGTGATAAGAATACAGGAAGTGGAGAATGCTTATGTGGGGGTGAGGGTGATAAGAATACAGGAAGTGGAGAATGCTTATGTGGGGTGGGAGCAGGAGCATTCCCATGTGGATGTAAGGTAGGAGTGAAGTGATTTTTTAAAGGTTGGAAGGCTAGTGATGGTGCGAAACCAGGATGGTCCATTGGGCCAAGTGAATCCATTTTCAATGGAGTCCTGGGGAGAAAAGCTCCGACAAAGAATACATGTTACAGAGATAAACATTACATAGCATACAAGGCATAACTAGGTATATTTTACAAATCGGTAAAACTGTAAACAAAAATAAAATAAAATAAAAATTAACAAATTCTTAAATCAGGATGATAGATGATATTAAGAAATTGATTACGAGTAAAATAGATGAGGTGAGGGTGATAAGAATACAGGAAGTGGAGAATGCTTATGTGGGGTGGGAGCAGGAGCATTCCCATGTGGATGTAAGGTAGGAGTGAAGTGATTTTTTAAAGGTTGGAAGGCTAGTGATGGTGCGAATGGAGGGAGGGAGAGAGGTTCCATAGTCGAGCTAGGGAAAAAGAGAGGAGGTTATGTCCTGGGGGGCGAAGGGGTCTGTAGACTTCTATTAGGTTTTGATTAGTAGATCTTAGAAGTCTTTGAGTCTGTTGAATTTTAAAGGTAGTAGATAGGGAGGGACAGAGGGATGGTTGGAAAATGAGTGTGTGTGCATATGTGAGTTGGGTGTAGGGGAGGTAGTTGGGAAGTTCGAGCCAATTTAGTTTATGGAGTGGTGCGCAGTGATGCATTGAAGCTTTGTTACTAGCGGCAAATTTGGCTATTTTATTGCAACAGGTAGATAGTTTAGTTTTGATAGATGATTGTAGATTAGTTAAAAGTGGGGCACCATATAGGAGAGAGGGTAAGAGAAATGTGGTAAAGAGAGTGAGTTTGGTTGCTGATGAGAGGAATCGCTTGTGTCGATAGAGCAGGCCGAGTTTTTGGTGAGTTTTTTTAATGTTTATGAGTAGATGGGACTCAAATTTAAGTTTATCGTCGATTTGAACTCCTAGTAGTTTGGTTTCAGATACCAGATCAAGTGGAGTATTATTTTGACTGGTGATGGAGAATAGTTGTCTATCAAATGTGTTGGTTTTAGAGGGGGTAAATACCATTAGTTTTGATTTAGCTGCATTAAGTGCAAGATGATTATCTTTCATCCACTGTTCTGTGGTGGAGAATGCTTTTTGAGTGAGCTTTAGGAGGGTTGGAATGGAAGAGGCTGCACAGATGATTGTAGAATCATCTGCGTATTGGATGATTTTAGCATGGGGGATAGAGTGATGGTAATCATTTATGAAGATGTTAAAGAGGAGGGGGCCTAATATGGAGCCTTGTGGGACACCTGTGGGGGTGTTAAGGAAAGAGGAGATGGCTTTTTTCCATTTGACAGCTTGTTGCCTATTTGAGAGATAGCTGGTGAACCAGTTAAGAGTTGAAGGTGAAAGGTTATGGGAGATGGTGTCGAATGCCTTGGACAGATCAAGTAGGATGGTAGATACAGTAAGGCCAAAGTCTCTAGCTTTATTCACAGTTTCAAGAAATGAAAGAAGGGCTGTCATAGTACTATGATTGGGGCGGAAGCCGTGTTGAGTAGAAGTTAGTAGGTTGTTGTCTAATAAATGGGGAAGGAGTTATAAATGGATACATTTTTCTAGAATTTTTTAAGATAGGAGAGAGGATGGCGATGGGCCTGAAGTTGGTAATGCTAGTATTATTTCCTCCTTTATGAAGGGGAAAGCCTTTTTCCAGATTTGTGGAACAAGACTTTCTTGGATGGAGCAGTTTATTAGGATACTAATTGGGAGGGCGATGGCGTCTGCAGATGTGCTGAGGAAGTGTGAGGGGATGTTATTGGGGGCATTGGTGCATGGTTTTAACTTCTGTAGTAGTTTTTTTATAGTGGAGGTAGGGATGGGTTTCAGTGAGAATGTAAGGGGTTGGGAGGTAATAGGGTGAGAGGTAGTAGGGTGATAGAGTGGAGAAGAGGGGGGTGTAGGAGGAGGACAGGTTGTAGTAGGGGGTGGGTGGTTGCACGAGAAGGAAGAGGTAAGTTTGGAAATAGTGTCAATGAAAAAGGAGTTAAATTCGGTGGCAAGTTCATTGTCTTGTATATTAGGGTTGGGGTTTGGGTTTTCAGTTGTACCAGGTTTTAGGAGGGAGGTTATACCTTACCAGAATTTTTGTGGGTCAGTTTTGTATTTACTTTGGAGAGAAGAGTAGTAATTTTGACGGTCTGCTGAAATAAGCTTTTTTACTGTGTTGTGAAGAGTTTTGAATTCATTAAGGGTAGTGGGAGATTTGTGCTTCTGATAGCGTGACCAGGCTTTATCTCTTGGTTCTAAGTGTGCTTTTTGTTAGCCAAGGGGTAGTTTTGTTTTTTATTCTTTTGGTCTTTAATGGAGCATAATTATCTAATAGTTTTAAGAAAGTAGTATTAAAGTGAGTGATTGCACTTTTGGGGGGAAGAGTTTTTAGAGGGTTCCAGTTAATTGATTTTAAGGAGTGAGAGAAGGCTTCTGGGTTGAATTTTTTTTGGTATCTGAAAGTTATGTAATTATGGGAAGCTTGTAAGGGAGAAGGAAGGCATGTAACAAAGATGGGAAGGTGGTTGCTTAATGAGTCAGGGAGAGTTCCGCTGTCAGGGTAGTAGTGGGGGTGAGAGACTAAGATCCAGTCTATAATGCTGCTAGTAGTGAAGACTTTAGAGGGTCTAGTAGTGGAGTTGAGTTGGGAGAAGTTATAAAGGTTGACGTTAATGGAGGGGGTAAGGGATTGAGTGAAGGACCAATTGATGTTGGTATCTCCCATAATGATAGTTTCATTAGATATATTGGTGGAGAACCAGGAGAGGATATATCTTCAAGAGTAGAGATATTGTCTCCTGGGGGAATGTAGAGTGAGGCTATACATATATTTTTGTGCTTATTTAATTGAAGTTGGGCTAGTATTAATTCTGCATTGTTAAATTTAGGAATAGTTTTATTGTAGGGAGTAATGCATAAAGAGGATGAGTAGAGTAGGGCTACTCCACCACCTTTTTTTTTGGTTCTGTCTGCCCTAATAATGGAGTAGTTAGGTGGTACAATCTCAACATCCTTTATATGAGGTTTTAGCCAGGTTTCGGATATGGCTAGGACATCTGGTTTGTTGTGATGTAGCCAGGCTTGAAGGTTAGGAACTTTGTTAGCTAAACTTTGTGCGTTAAGGGATGTTAATTGAATGGATTTAGTGTTAGAGGAGGAGGTGCCTGGGTTGGGGTGAACATCTCCAGATAATAGAAGAGATATTAGAATTTGCTTTAAGTAGTAGGGACTTATGGGTTTTCTTTCATAAGTAATATTAGTTGTTGGAGCAGTTTTTGGGAGGGTGTGGTTTGAAGTTTTGTAAGGCGAGATGAGTTTGCAGAGGAAGCATAGACTGTTTTTGATGGGAAGTGTAGAAGATATAAGTATGGTTGAGTAGTAGTGAGGTATGTTGAGAGAGCAGGTTGTGTGGAAGAGTGGGGTGTAAGATAGGCTGTTAGGCTGGGTGAGGAAGTAGATGAGGGTTAGGTTCATGGAGAGAATTAGTTGAGTGGAGATTAGTATATATTTTGGAGACATATTTTATTTGTTTTGAGAGTTCTAGATGAGGGATGTGTGGTGTGTAGAATGAGGATGATGTATGAGTTGTATTGGAGGGAAGTAATGATGGGGAGGGAAAGAGGAAGGGGTGATTAGTAGGAGAGGAAATGGGTGGGGCTATGAGGGTATAAGTGTAGATGTAGTGGGGGTGGGAATTGGGGGTAGGGTAGGGGAGCGGAGTGAGCCCAGAGGGCAAACGGAGCAGGGAAGAACAGAAAGAACAACCAGCAGCAGAAAAAAGTATCAGCCACTGCAGCAGAGAGAGCAAGGAAGAAGGTATAGTAGATGTGTATATGGGTAAGGATAAATGGATAACAGGAGAGCAAGGGTTTCAAGGTTTAGAAATGGCGTTCTGTTCAGGGATAAAATTACCAGGGTATAGGCAGTGATAATACTGCCTCTAAGAGCTACTTGGATAGCGTCAAAGGAGGGGGCCAGGTAAAATAAAGTAAATGCTGCCTTTTGGTTGGCAGGTGCTGCCACCTGGAGGGGAGATAGAAGAAAGCAGGCTGGAAGGGTGAGGAGGACACCTAACCTTTACTGAGGGAGATATCAAGGATTCAAGGATGTAGTTAATCGGGGGGGGGGGTATTTTAAAATGGTCTGCGGTAGGCTGCTGAATCGCTTGCAAGGGAAGTTAATAAAAATACAAGAGTTATTGAGCAGGTATTTACATGGACAGTAGTTGGTGTAAGGCTACCTACATTCACTGAATCGCTTGCAAGGGAAGTTAATAAAAATACAAGAGTTATTGAGCAGGTATTTACATGGACAGTAGTTGGTGTAAGGCTACCTACATTCACAGTATTAACTTAGGACAGTCTTCACAGTAAGTCCTTAGTCCAAGACTGACCGTCCGCTCCAGGGAAATGTTAGAGGTAATAGCAGGAGATAGTCTTTAGGCTTTTGATGTGGGAAGGGACTTCTGGAGGGAGCTTTCTGGTGGGGAATCTGTAAAGAGAGAGGAAAGATGATCTAGGATTAGGATCAAATGGAGGTTATAGTAGCAAGTGGATAGAGGAGGGAGTACAGGGAAGAGTATTCAGGAGAGGGGAAGAAGCATGCTAGAGGAGTAGTAGGTGAAACAGGGCTTGAGGGATAAGGTGATGAGGTAGTATATTAGAGATAGTAGGGCACGAGGATTAAAGACTAAAGTCAGAAAATAATGACAAATATTTGAGTGACTTCATACCCTTCAAAAAGCTGATGCTAATGTAAAACCAGACTTTCTATCAACTTCCTAAGTTTGTAAGAACAATATTTAAAAATTCACCCTATTTTTTGGGTCTTTGGCTAGGGCTTTGCCCAGATTTCTCTCTAAAAAGTTGAGAGGTATTAATCCAAGTAAAGCCAAAACAGTTGAATCATACTTCTGTGTAACCAAGAGTCGGCCTCTTCTTGTACAACCATATATGTATTGGAGAAGAAATTTATTTAAAAAAACTGTCCATTCCGCACAAAACTCTGTCTGTAAACATTACTGTACCTAAGACGTCCATGTCCAGGTTTCAGAAATGAATGCCCATCCAGGTACACACACACTGGAGAGACTCAATGACCCCTCACTTTCACCAGCTCTACAAACACAGTTACTGAAGCATTCCAGCATGCAAGTGCTTTGCTTGTAATACCTCTCTACAAAACCAGTGCTAGGCAAGTGATCGCAAGAACCATACACCTGGCCGTATACTTAAGTACTCATCTACCAAATAAAGCAGGGTCATACATTAAGATTCAAACAGACTTTCTACACTTATGATGGTTTATTAAACTAACCCATAATTGATTTATTGCTTCCAACATGAACTGGGGAGTTTTACTTTGCCATTTTAACTGCAGCTGTTGCAATTATTGTAAGAGGAACACAGTTGCTGTGTTTTCAGTCATACTTCTGAATGTATATGCCCACAACAAGATATTGGTGAGACATGCAACACCAGAGCGGGATGCCTGAGACTATATCTGCATAGAAATTAAGGCAATTCTATGTACGGTCATCCAATTGCCTAAACCTTCATGAATTGCATCTGCAAAGTTTAAATGGTTCCTTCCTGAAAAAGGCTATAGTATAAAATAATATGGCAGCTCCTAAACTTCAGACTCGTGTCTGGCCTCACTGTACCAGTCATTCCATCTCCATGCCAAGTAATGCTACAATAGGCACTTCAGGCTGAACACTTCCTACAGTAAAAACTTTCAATCCATTAGCCGAAGTTCCTTCACTGTCATTAAAACACAGGTGACGTTTTCATACTAAGCTGTAAGCTTTTGTTTCATGAAGCAGTGCTTTGTATCACATGCACCAGCATTATCTATATATAAAATTACATCAGCACTCGTGTTCATCTTTCAAACATTGACACAAGTTTCACTACAGCTTTCAAAAAGGCTAGAGCAGTCATATGACTGAACTGGTCTACATCATGGAAGCAAAAGGTTTTATAATGACAGGGCAGAGATGCATCAATAATTGGATTTCAAATTAAGTACACAGTAAAACTTCACATTGAAAAGCAATGGATCACAAATGTTCAAGTCAGGAGAGATCACCTCCAGAGATTCAATCAATGTATGTAAATACAGCAGTCTACCTCTCAGAATATTCTTATTTACTTTTTTTACACTAGTTTCTTTGTACAAGAATCACTGCAGTACTGATCTTACAATGCAAAACAATCTGATAACTTGATATTTAATCGGAGGTTCAGCTTGATACGCAGAGTGGAATCCTTACAAAATAGTACAAATCATTTGGAAGACATGACTTCAGTTAAGAAATCTATTCTCACCTACAGTTTTCTATTCTCACCTACAGTTTTCTATTCTCACCTACAGTTTTAATTAGAAGGCAGCACTCAATTAGGTAATTTTAATTAAAACCACAGGTGAAACAATTAAACAGCAGACTTGTCTACTTTTACACAACAATCCACAGATGTTAAGCAGCTTACTACACTAGGCTGCTATCCTTACATTCATCTTCATTAACTTTATTAATGTTTAATTTTAAGATATTCAAAACATTTGTATGCATTCTTCACGGATACTACATAGTCTTAGGGCAGTTAAGATGCGACTCTGTACACTATAAAAACATTTTCTGCATTGCTAAAAAATTATGTTTTATATATATGTATATACATACACACACATTGTGTGTGTGTGTGTATATATATATATATATATATATCTATATGTATATCTATCTATCTATATATCTATCTATATATCTATATATATATATATATATATATATATATATATATATATACACATACACATACACACACACACATATACATACACACACACACACACATATATAATATATACAACCACCTTTCTGCCATCTATTTGCTTTCACTGTTTTTGTGCAAGTAAGGCAACATGAGGGTGGGTTTCTACTAGGATCACTAGTGCAGCTTTTATGTGAAAGAGGCTCTTAAATAACAGCTGTCTCAAAACAAAGATATGCACTAGACAAAAGGGAGGATGACTGTTACCAAGTACCTTACTTAGTCCATCAGGGGACAGATGTAGCATGCATTTTAGGGATACCAAGAGTGAATGATTGCATTGACAGGTTGAAATAGTCTAACAAACACCCCGAAAGCATGAATGCTAACAAACATTAAACTAAATACACTTCAGTAGGCATGGCAATGGTTGCAGTATGTTTCTCTGATGCATTTTTACCACTGCATGCCTTAGTGATTAGAACGCAATCAGAAATCTCTTGGTTTTTGCTTTTTGATTAACTTTTCAAAGAGCACTACTCTTGTTATCCAGTGTGTACACACACACACACACACACACACACACACACACACACACACACACACACACACACACACACACACACACACACACACACACACACACACACACACACAAAGTATTTTATCTGATGGGGAATGAAGCACTCCATGCCTACCTATCTTTATACAACAGCTCAGAGGTCACAACAAATGCCAGCACAGAAACGAAAAGACAACTACCCAATATAGGCGTGGCTCATAGATCAGCTTAAAAGATGGTTCTGAAGAGTGTACAACAGAGGAAAAAAAAAGTAAAGATGGAGACATGACAGAAAACAAAACAGTAAAGATGGAGACATGACCGAAAACAAAACACTTTTAGATGGACTATGGATGCTACAGATTCATAACCAGCCAAGATATATGGGATACTTCACAACAGCATAACCATTGACTAATTCTACTGTATTCATATGAGACTTCATAGCAACAAGACTTAGATTACAAAACCGAATTTGGGTATACCACACATTTACTTTGTAAATATAAACCTTTTATTTTCATTTTTAAATCCATTTTGACAGAAATGTTGAGTCCCTTTCTAAACATACTTGCACATGGCATACTTCAGATGTCACTGGCTGTTGAAACTCAGTGATAATTCACCGACTGATTATTTCAGTACAGCAGAAATGTACAGACACAGATTTGGGTATAATCCCATAAGTATCCAACACTACTTATTTAGGATAACATTTGTTTGGACAATTTGCCAACAAGCCCTTTCAGCAAAAACTAGGGAAGAAAATCAGGTATTCTCTTGTCAGATATGTTAGTACTCCTCACGTAAGGCTCAGCTATCATCAACAAAGTGCTACACAATGTGTTTTACTGATCTTCAGATTACAAATCAGCTGCAGCTGCTACATTTTCACACTTCATATTAGGCCTGCAGCTGTCCTGGGAATTTTTGGTTTCTGGCAACTGAATATTCACTGTCCACAGAAGCTGTATTAGCCAGTACGTTATTACAGCAGGATTTTCAACTCTGGTATACTCCAAAACAACAAGGCAACATTGGGCAAAAATATTGTACGGTTCCAAGATAGAATTCTAAAAAGCTGAATAAAGTGCTTGGTTCAATAAATTAAATAAGGATAGCTCAGATACTAGAGAAGGACCTCAAGTAGATTTATGAACACTCACTCAGCATGAACCCAGCAAAACAAAGTAGAAATTAGGCAGACAGAAATGATAGGACAAAGATACTTTAAAAACACACTGCAAAAGCATTATGGGAGATGTACAAGATCATCAGTGTAAGTGTTAATGTGAATGCCTTACTCCAGTGTAAGCCTACTTTATAGATAGGGCTTAAATGAGAGCAACTCTTTTAGAATACGGCCAATAAATTTCCTTATAAACTGGAATATTTCAGAATACTGGCTCGAGATGGACAAGAACACAAATGCTTTCAGTAATGCAGTCAGGGCAGCAAGCTACACGATATAGGCACGTTTGGTCTTTTGAGCATCAGTAAAATGGCAGATGGCTTGTGTTCTGAATGATTCAGCTTAGCAAAAAAGTCTCAGATTCAGAGCCGGTGTTAGCATTTTGGGGGACTCCAGCAAATGTCAAGTTGGGGGCCCCCTATGCACGTCCAGTATAAGTATCATTCTGTCAATGTCACACTTCCTAAGAAACCTTTTAGTTTGTGCTGCAAACGTTTAGGAGTAGTATGCACAGACAGACCTTAGCTATAAGCTGCTACATTACAACAGGCCTATATACACACTTTGTTGACCTCTTTAACAAAGGGACACTTACAGTTACTGACATAATTGTTGTAATGCATCATTGTTGCAACTAAATATGTCCAGGTCTGGACTTATATGAAATTATGACTAGGCCTACTCTTTCAACACCCCCCCGCACACCCTCCAGTCCATTCCACTGAACCCCCCCCCCTTTTGGGGTCCCATACCATGCACATTACTTTTTACTTACTTTTCTCACACTTTGCCTTACTCTCATCTTTTTCAAGAAGCCATAACTTTTGATATGCTCTGAAGTGCATTTTAAAGTTCATTTTACACAACCTTTTCATCCAATAACAATTAAGGAAATAAATTCACTGTTGTTGTTCAGATTTAATTTTGTTTGCATCCTTTTAGCACAGTAATAACCATTTAAGCCAGTGCCCCCAATGGCATAGGAGTTATTTTAGAGCATTTTCTCAGCATTGGACTCCAATGGTGGCCTAAACAAAAATCATGAAAAAGAAAAGAATTTCAGTCTTATTTTTTTTTTGTTTCAAGGAAGACATAAGTTGTGCCCAAAGCTTAATGTTCAAAGCTGACAAAACAGTAACTCACAATTAACTAACAAGCCAGTTGTGGGAACACATAGGTCTTGTCTGGGAATACTGCCTCCTTCCCTAACCCCCCCACAAGAGAGTCACTGCCTATACATACCTCTGGTGTTAGACTAGGATGAAAGCAGAGGTTTAAAATTGCTTTAGCCATATACCGCATGTGAATGCTGATATATGTATACATAGCAAGCTTCCTCACCCCTAATCCTCAAAGTCAGCCCCATGTATATGTGCCTGATGTGTGGTTGTGAGAATTTCTGCTGTGTATTCTAATTTGTTGCTCTTAGACAGTACAGCACCCTACACAAGCTATAGTAACCCTCGTTTTACACCTCTGATGCCTGTGAGAAAAGTAAATAAACAATGACCACACTGTCCTCAGCTCAATCACAAGCTATAATGACTTCATGTACACACCTCTAAAGTTTGACTGTGATGAAAATTAAAGTTGTAATAACCACACAATACCCACAACCCAAAACCTACAGCAGCTTTCTGTACACACACATTTGAACAGGACTGGTTTTAGAATGTATATGATTGAAACCAGATGCTATTATCAGCTTTATCCTAAAAGGGTCATATCTGAGCATTGTTCAGGTTAAACAGCTCAATCAGAAAATGTAAACATTTTTTGTCATCACTTTTCTTCAACCAGCAATAGTTTTTGTGGGGGTCCCCACATAGTCAAGGATGAATAAGGGAGCCCCCAGTAATCCATTTATACAGTCTGGCGAGTGGGGGGCACCAGAATCCAAGAAGATCCAAGTGTCTGAATGTTCTGTGATATATCTTGTCTTATTTTTGAAATATAATTACTTGTTAATTACATTTTTTACTGATACCCAGAAGAATAATGTTTGTGTCCTGGCATTATTGGGTGCATGCACAGACAAAAATCAGTGATAGTTTTTACAACTGAGCATAAGCCATAGCAGCCCCAGTTTTATAGTTATTTCAGCAAATAGCAATATACTGTGCAATAAATGTTTTCTTCCTCATTTTTCCCCAACCAGCAGCAGCTTTTGTGGGCCCCCCACACAGTCAAGGATGATTAAGGGGGACCCTGCAGCCACAGGTATAGCAGGAACCTAAAGCTGGCTATGTAGTTAGTTTCAGTGGAGAAAATGTCCAACAGCAGGATTTAACTAAGCCCGGAGCACTGTCAGTGGTAAAATACTTACTGGAATTCTGATGCCTGTTACTTATCAAAACACTTACTACAACCAGAAATATCTTTGCATTTTAAAGGAGGTATAAATAAGAGTTAGTATCCATGTGGTTAAGTATACAAGAATGTTGTACTAGCTTCTGTTGGTTTGACAGACATGTAACAAAATATCAGGATAAGATAACTTGCTGTGGTTGGGGGCCCCTAGGGAACAGGGGGCCCCCCAGCAACTGCATGGCTCGCTGTTGCCTAAAGCCTGCTGTGCTCAGATTTTATTAATTTCTGAAACAGAAAGCACGGAAACAAGAATATTCCTTGAGCAGGTGTATGAAAAATCATTCCAACACAGGACTCTCGTGTAGCCACACCATACCCCCAGAAAAGCATCTCTTCTCATATATGCATGGAATGTTAAATCTTCCCTTACATCTCAGCCCCTCCAATAACCACAATATTCTGTTATACGATTTTTCTCCAGCCCACCCTTCCACTGTACAGCCATTGGTAGTGGACTTACTGAAGTGTGTGTCCTTACCTACCAGTATTCTGTACAAAGACAGATAGCATTCCTTAGCCTAACAATATGATAGTAAGAAATGGCAACAGATGCCTATAATCTCCTGAGTAAGCCCTCCCCTTCCAAGTCTTCCATAAGCCTCTTTCCAAACACAAATATTTGGCCAAGATTTCCATAGTCTGCCTTGCATTACACTCACTCCAAACATGTGCACTTCTCACTGGGTTCTCCTACTAAAGTGCAAGGAGTACACATTAAAAAGTCCTAGTCTGTTACGGTTAACCTGAAGTGGTGCACATTTTGAATTCAGTATGGATATGAAGAATTCAGTATGGATATGAAATAGACTATCTGCTGACCCAATAGCATATCCAAAACACTGATGTTTCAAGTCATGACTCTCAGTCTGGGAGGCTTGCTGTATTTCCTCTACAACTGGATCCAGAAAAATGTGATTACACGGGTTTAAGTGACTAATTGTAATCTGGAACTTTTCTCCCCATGTCATTATTGAAAAGGGGTCTTGCATGATCCAGATGGACCTTCTCTGTAACCAACTGCAAAAGAGCAAGAAAAACAAAAACAGAGGCAGTGGGTACTGTAATGTTCAAAATCACCTTCCTACCTCCAATCGCAACTGCTGCTCCAGCCCAGGACTACTACAACCAATCGTATCCAAACAATGGGGTACAAACTGAAATTTTCTGATAGACTCCAATGTGCAAATTGCAAAACTCATAGTTCTGCAAGAAATCAATATTACAAATCTGTAATACAGATCGGTCAAGTTCTCCCAATGCAAGTTGAACATTTCACTGACCATGAAATTCTGCAAGACTTCGCCTGGTGTGCAAAGGCTCTCTCTCCTCAGGGATGTCTCTGATTTTTGTGGCTATGTGCTGTAATCATACAGTGATTAGACTAAGGAATTCCATTCAGAAAGTGCGAACTAATGGTACTTGACTTGTGAAAACTGCAGCAGAGTAATTACATTTTGCAACAACTAGCAAATTTTATAACAAAAAACTTCTATATAACCTCTATTACTTTCTCATATACTAATTTCACTCTTCAGCCTACTCCTTCACAAAATGTTATAAAAGTACCGATTTTTGCACACATTTAATACTACTTAACGTTTCAATTTCTTACCATAACTATACTGGCAAACATTAATTTATTATACTAACATACATTTTATTTAGTTTACTACCAACACAAATTTTTTAATGTTTTGTAAAACATTAAGTTAGCATTTATTAAAGCAAATACTAAATGTTTAGTTACTGTGAACACACATGTAGTACTTTTTGTTTCCTTTTGTGCAGTTTTTTTTCTCTCCAGGCCACTGCTAAAAAGGGGCACTTTACCTAGACAGACCTCCCTGGTCAAAATATGCAAATAAATAAAAAATGTTATTAAATTTCTACTTTTATTGTAGCATAATTTTTATTACATGCAAACATTTCCTTTTATTTTAAAATGTGCAAACCACCACTCCAATTATTTTACAGTACTATATTGAACTTTAGCCTAGCCACCGTACCATCCATGCGCCAATCACTTCTGAAGTCTGTGAACAGCAAATCACAGACCAATGACTAGACTTAAATGTGTGAATCTGCAATGTTTTTTCATGCTTCTGGACATCCAGCTTTAATCACCTTGGATGTTATCCTGCCAGGAAAATTGTCTTCGTTTTACATTTGTACACAAGGGGAAAAAATCATCATGCATCATATCCTGCAGTTTTCTATTTGGTGCTATTACAAATGAGATGGTTTGATAGCATTTTTGAGCAACAGCTATTTTCTGAACTTTGCTTTTTTAGTAGAACATGTGGCCTTAATGAAACCTGTTCACTCCCTCCGGATTCAACCTGCGGTATTAATTCAAATATCAGTATAGTACGATTCTAACTGCTTTCTGAATCATGTTATAGACGTGAACAGTATAATTAATCTCATGCTCTTTCATCTCTGTTATACCCTGCAATTTACTGCTTCACATGCTAAGAATTCAATAGCACTCACTTCCATCAAAAACATGGTTTAATGCATTCCAGTGCTCACCCAGAATACTGCAACATTCTTGCCAAAACAGTGGACACGTTACATCTCAATCATAATAATGATGATAATTATTTTACCTCCTGGTCTATTACAGTCTTGCTTACAGTTTCTAAGTATATAACAGTTACTTCCCAACTTGGCACGCTCTGAAGAAGCCCTATTTCACAGAGAAGAATACGGAGTTTTGCAAACATCCTGCAACAAACACTTGATCCACATCCTGATTATACACTGTACTTAACACTGCTGTGGTGGTCCAACCAAAGTTTCGAAAAACAATGTAATTTCTCTTCCCTAACCATCAGTTCACTATAGCAATCAGATACTTAAGGCTAGGGTTGTTACGGCACAACTGCAGTATGCTACATTCATACTGGACTTTTAATTTCATTTTCTGCCACCTTGGTCAAACTTTCCAATTCATTCTTTAGTCACATCCCTCATTTTGTATTACTGCATATATCAGTGAGTTATCAGTGACACTAAACCTCTACTATAAATCAGTGGCAAACAAAATGAAAGAGTACTGGAACCAAAACTAAACATTACTGTACCCCCACTATTCACTTCCCTTATTCCAACCACCATTTCTCTCTCTGACACACACATGGCACTCCATTCCCATTGTAATTTAATCTCTGGTTTAGTCCTAACCCAGCACATTTTCCTAGCAGCAACCAATGTAGAACCAAATCAGAAGCCTCGGTGAAGTCCATGTAGACCCATCTATTAGTGCTTTTACATTAAGATGCAAAACCACTAATAAAACTAACTGGATATTGTTTGACTAAACTCCTTTTGGCCATAAGCTTCTAGTTTTCATCCTGCACAGTGATTGTTTCTAGGAAAGGAATAGCATCCCCTCAATTCTCACCATGACTAATCTTACCAGTGCTGTTAGGCTAACTGGTCTGCAGTTCCCTATAGTCCATCATCCTACCAGTATAACTGACCACTCCTGCCATCCTCTAGTCCTAAGACTATCTACACTGGTCAGTTCACATTATAGAACAGCACATTGCTCATATCTGAGGGCACCTGGAGTAGCTTCTTGCTACTTATCTCTGATCCACCTGCTTAGCTTCTTAGCCCCTTGGAGACTTGTTTCAAGTCCATTAAACTTTATTTTATACTTTTTCCAGTCTTCCATAATCTACCATGAAATGCTAAACCATCCTCTGTCTTGGTTTATTACCCTCCCCCAGAAACCACAATGGGGTATGATCAGAGATGTTAACAGTTATTTCTCTTGTAGATATGATCCCCCCTCACTACATCTGGACTGCCCTCAGTTTACTTCTTGGGTTAGTTCCTCCACTATATTTGTTAGGATTACGTTCAGAACTCTATGCTTTTATGCACCATTCTGCATTGGGTTGAGCACCTCAAAGTCTAGTAGACTAAAGCCACCCGAGTGAAAAACCTTCTTAGTAAAACTCATTTAATTTTCTCCTCCAGGTTTTGATCCACAGGTGTCTGGAGCTCCTAATAACCCACAAGTATTACAGGTTTACTAATGACACAGAAGTACCACCCCCCTTCCACTACTTCTATTGTCAGGACATTGAATCACAACCATGGGCTCAACAGCTTCATCTTTAGTGTTTCTCCTCTGCTCTTCTGATCTTGTATAGCTAAGTGGACCAAATATAAAAAAAAAATGTACCAGTTCAGCTGCAGTCCTACACTGCTTGTCATTCCTAAACAACGTATATACCTACCCTTGGAAATACTATGGCCAAACCCTCACCAGTGTTAGGCTACCTGCATGTCGGTCTTATTTTTCTAGATTCTTCCTGTTCAGCTGGTGTGCCAAAATGGGTTCCTATCAAAAGACTGAATACACAAATGCTCAATCCTACAAATATCAGTCCCAAAAGATCAACACATTATACAATGAAAATATAATAAAATTACCCTGCTAATGATAAATCTCAACCCTGAGATCATAAAAAACAGTGGGAAAGGGAGAGAGTTCATTCCTTACTCTACCATGATCTCAGACAAACTAACAGCATTTTTTAAAATTCTGACATCTCATTATAAAGTGTCAGCAGCAAATAGAAGGTTCAGAATATCAATCTTATTTAATGACTGTATCCTGCCAACACCTACCAGACAGTTCTGTATAATCATAGACTAATTAAATTGAAGGAACACACAATAATAATGGTGGAAAGAAGGAAAGAAAGTGGCTTTAGCATTTGAAAATCCTGCCTATTCTCATGACTCCCCCCTCTGGTTGTCTGTCCATCCTCCTTCTCCAGCTGTCAGTCTGTCTGTCCATCCTCCTTCTCCAGCTGTCAGTGACATAGCTTCTACTCTGCTTCCATTTAGTACAACCATCAAGTAAAGCTTTGCTTTTGATAGATCTCTCGAGCCTTTGCCACAGTGTTCATCAATCTGAGACGTAGTCAGCTCATAAGCTGTCAACTATAGCATAGACACAAGTCTTTCACTTTGGCTGTCATTGTGCAACTCTGGAGTCTGCTTAAGTTAGGGGGTATGGGGGCAAAACATATAGCTTAAAATGTTTTGTTCATTCCTGTGTAGTGCTTTTATTGCAAAAGTCAAGTATATGTTTACATTTGCAATACATTTTGAATGATAGTACATGCCATGATAACCTGTTCAGGGTGCATGCCATGATGACCTGCTCAGTGTGTGTAAAGAAAAAATAAATTGATAAATTAGATACTGGGAATAAGCAAAGAAAGGATGCAAATATATTATCAATAGTATGTTGCATGTGTGTGTGTATAACATACCAAGTGTTAACAAATCATTAGCATCAGTATAAAACTGTAATGTACTTACTTGCTTACTTAGCATCAAGTCATATAATTTATAAGGACAAAAAGCATTACATCACCATTAATTGCTTCACAAAAGGCAAAAGTTAAGTTCAGTCACAAAAGATTAAATAAATACAAATGGTGGTTCTGAAACAACTACAATTACAGGAACTGGGGAGAAAAGGAGTGGAATACGTATATGAAGTGGTCTATAAAATATCTAGGAAAACAAGAGACCAGCTAGCTCTAACCTCACACTTTTATACTCATCCCACCTGCTTTTAACTGTAACCAATATCTAAAGCCCTCACAATAGCCACATGACAAGCAATCTAATAAAAAAAAAGCCCTCAATTGTGAACCAGCTCTTGAAATGTATTCTGGTAGAGAGCAATGTCTAAACAGTGTACCATTTATATGGCATCTAGAAGAGACAAAAAAAATATTTTTCTTAGCCAACAAAACTCAGCCTGAGGAAAGGCTAATGCAATCCACATTTTTCCAATGGGCTTCACAAAAAAAATTAGGTTACAATACGTTTCTGCCTTACCCAACAAAAACTAGTGACATCCAATCCCTCCAAAGTTTCTATCCAACTATTTTCATGTTGCTATTCTTTCTCCTAAACCATATGATGAATATGTTGGCAATGCGCCGAGTCAGCCAGAAAGCTATGAATATCTTCATAAAGCACTTGCTTCCCAAGTTCAAATTTCAGCTGGGGTGTCTTATGTGCAGTCTCTACATGTCCTCCTTTTGTGTGTGTGTTCACTGCATGTTCCCGTTTCTTCATAGATCACAAAAACAAGACATAAGTGACCTGTCCATCCTTTACATTTCCCACGTGTGCATGCCTTGTGTGCATGCACATTTGAGTGCTTCCTGTGATACAAGATAGTCATCCTATCCATGATTAGTATCTCTGCTCGGCTCCTTCCTAATTTGGTAATGGGATAGCACCGACTTCCCTTCAAGCCTGAACTAGATGAAATGGACAACACAGAATGGATGGTCATGTGATGACAACATATCTTCAGCTGGACAACTAATCACCTGGGGAGAATAGCAAGCATTTTTTTTAACAACAAACTGAATTCTGCTCTTGCTCCTACTCTCCATGTGGACCAATAGGTTGATATGCTAAAATGTACAGTTGTGTAAAATCTCAGTGGAGGTCCTTCTCTTCACTGTTGCAGTATTCTTGAAAGAAGGGATGTCCCTACCCAGGCAGCCTGTCACTCGGGCAGTATAATAAGGCTTGAAAAGGATTTTGTTTGCTCTGTGCATCATTTTTATGCTCCTCGTACAAAACGTAGGGCATAAAAAGGGATGTACAGATGCCATGTACCCAAAAATGAATCATTGCAAAAGAGAAAAATTGTCATAGGACAAATGAGTCCGTGCACATCCAGAAGAAAAAAAAATGTAGAATAAAGAAGAGGGGGAATGGGGGAGGGAGCGAATACTGCAACAGGGAAGAGGAGAACATCCACTGTTATGGTAAGATTTTACACAACTGTATTATGTCCTTCTATATCACCATTGTAGTATTCTTGAAAAAAGGGAAAGAGTCAAAAAGCTCAAAAAACAGCATGGGAGGTGAAAGGCTGAGAAGAGTCCTCAGCAAACTCACAAACTTCTTGGATGACATGAACTCTAGGTAGTGATTAAAAATACAAGACCAAGAAGCAAACTTTTAAAAGAAAAAAAAATAACCCCAATGTGGTGCTTGAAAAGGTCAAAACAGCAACAAAACGTTCAAGTCAACTGGCAACAACAGCATTCAAACTGGTGGCAAAAGAAGTCCTTGCTAGTTGTGTCCGTATGTCCCTTTTATACCTTACTTTTGTGCAGAGAAGCATAAAGGTGATGTATGGAGCAAACAATATCTTTTTCAAGCTTCATCATACTGTCAGAGTTACAGACTGCCCAGGATGGGACATCCCTTCTTTCAAGAATACTGCAACAGCGGTACAGAAGGACATGAGATTTATACCACAAGAACAATACAGCTGCCTCCTATTCCCAGCCCCCCCCCACTCCTCCACAGTATAACTATCCATGTCTGGAAACAAAGGATTGTCCCACCATTAAAGGGGACTGCTGAGGGCAGAAGTCAAAGTATCACTCCAGGGGTACGACAGCTACAGTTATAGGACAGCACCAATGTCTTTGTCTTTACAGAGGACTTCCCTTGCTCTTTCGGGAGTCCTGGCTGAAAAGGATTTGTGAAGATAGTTACTTGTACATACAGCTTCAGTACCTGCATTATCCATTTCCAGGTTGTGTGGAATTACAGATTATAATAGCAGGCAATGGGCTTAAGGCAGAAAGTCTTTAGTGGGATGCTATTCTACTGAGGATACACACCTATCCAAGGACAACCAAGGCATTGCCATTTCCCTTATCTATGGGGGCAATTTAGCCATTGCCAATTAATTCTCCTACCTGCATCCCTTTAAGATGTAGGATGAAACTAGAAAACCTTTGGTAAAAACCCACAATACACAAGAAGAGCATGGAGACTCGCAAAACAATGTACCAGAAAATGAAAACAATTATGTGGTAGGAAGCATTAGCCCTAACTGCTGCAGTACTATGGTACACATACATCTACTTACATAAAGCAAATAAAATGCATATGCATTTTTCAACTCACACAATGAAATGACTATCCAATAAATATGTTTTTAAAAGTCCCATAGCGCATACTGTAGAACTAAAAATCTATATAAGACAGTGTAGTTTATCTAACTACATAATTTGTCCAGAAAAAAATATTCTGTTGTATTAGCCAACTGACATTAAACATGCGTAATGTATCATTTTCATTGGTATAGATTAAAAATGCAAATATAACACAGCATATGTTATTGGGTATAATCTGGAACTCCAATTTTCTAACTTTAACAGCTCAATAGTCTAAGTCATGAACTTTTTCCCATTTTACTATACTGGCATTTCACAAACAAAACCATGCACGTTTGTAAAACTTTGCAACTATGTTTTTCTATTAGTAAAAAGTATGTGTGCAGAGGAAATGTGTGTGCGCAAGTGTGTTAAGGGAAGAAAGAACTGAGCAGTTAAACCAATGAAAAAGTTGAACAAGTACACTTCATTAAACTTAATGACTTTTTTTTTCTACTTGCAAGAAATTAAATGAAACAAACTGACTGTAAGGTGGAGAAAGTGCATTTATTTTAGCACAGATGGATAAAAAACACAAGAAACAACTACATTTCTTATCAGAAGGGCAGCAGTGAAAAATTGCTGTTCAAACGAACAAGTCTGCATAAACTAGTATATCAGAAAACAGTGGGAAAAAAACATGTAACTGAAGAAATATGAACTGGGGATATGATGCAACATTGCCAGCTCTGAAAAAAAAGTGTTGAAGTAGCTCACGTGACAGACAAATGCATATTTAGCACTTGTCGGGCTGCTAAAATCTCACAGAAATACTTCCTGAATAAGAAGCTCAGTTTTGTTTTGTCGGAAACAACAATGCAAAGTATAAAATAGAAACCATAGTACTGGCCATGGCAAAATCACCAATGTTTCAAATGGTAATCTAAGCCTCATTCCACACATAAAAGAATGAGCAAGCTGGGTTTTTTTTTTTTGCTTTTCAACAGAAAGAAAGTGAGCACATTGCTATTCCTTTAATAGGACCAACATTAGAAAAACTTGGGTGTGGAAAGTTTAGACACCTTTTTAATGCAAAAAAGAAAGCTTAGTAAATCTATACCCAGTCATGCAAGCATGTCTGCAAAAGAGATTGAAAGAAAGGGTTTCTTGGGAACATGTAACAAGTTTACTGAATAAGTGGGCCCACTGTCACCCCCCCCCCCCCAACCTTACTGATCCTTTATGTACTTCAAATGTCAAAGAATAAGCCCTTTCAGTCTGGCTAACCAAAGACAATGCAAGGAATTGTCCTGAAGTTCAATCCAACCTTTCAGTTACCAGCCCATGTGATGGCAATGAAGACAACATGAAACTTGATGAGGGCCGGGAGTGTGTTATGGTTACTTCTATGAGTAAAATGGGCAGAGAACAAAAGTTGCTTATAAGAAAATCATCCAGAATCTGCACAAAAAAATTACAAGTTAATGGCTACATTTTGAAAAGCTACAGCACAAATTAACATGTATTGCACTTCAGCAGAAGTCGCATTTTCTATTAGTTTGTCAATTACACTTTTGTATGAAAGCAAACTAATGTGCACGCAGCAACCCCATCCACCCCATATTTCAAGCTAGAATACTTTTAAGACAGTAAACATTACCTGTACATGCAAACATCAGAAATACACATGAAATAAGACAATACAATTATCTGAATGTATAAACAGGAGCAAGCTGTACCATGATGGTGTCAAGTACTTATGTAATATTATATCAATACTTTTAACAGAAGAGCAGTGGCCTGCTGGTCAGTTTCAGATGACAGGCTAACATTATGTAGCATATTTATGTAAGCATAAAACAGCATTAGGCCACATGTTCATTTAACCATTTCCGTTCAGCACACACCACAGGAAACTCAGAAATGACACTGCTTTAACACAAGTACCAGAGCTGTTTTCAGCATTCACAAAGCACAAGTCAGACTACCAAGTTTTAAACAGCTATACCCAAACCGAAGACTAACCATTCCCCTGTTTGAAAAAGGGTTACAGTAGCACTGTGAACTTGTACATTGCAAAAATAAATGGATGGTGAAAAAAGCACACTCCTTGAAATAGGTGTCTTTTCTGAAACTAACCCAAAACCAAATTATTTATTTATTTTTTTTTATTTTCCTCAAATCACAAAGATTTTTTTTTTGTACAAAGATAAAAGAAAGAATCTACAGGCATAAACTTGGGAGACTTACAAAAAAAATCTTCATTAACGAATGCAAGTGTGAAACAATCTCAGAAACGTGTATTTTATTTTCAAACAAGTTAAAGCAATTTGTCTTGATGTCTGTAGTTAAGGAGAGAAGTCATTTGGCACCACTGCTTCTCACTGAATTTGCACAGGATATTTTCTTAAAACCATACCACATACAATAAATCACATCGTGATTCTTTTACTTTGCAAGTCATCTTTCTTATAGTAGTTCCACACCCACCTCTCTTCATAAATTAACACAGGGATAAAAGAAATCCACACCTTTGCTACCATTATGGTACAAGTGCAATGCACAATCAACCGAGTAAGAAGAGCTTTTCAGGTCAGTTGCAAGCTAATATATGGGTCAGAATAACAAATACACTATTTTATTTCTTAAAATAAACGTTTCTAACGTTTCACAAGAATACTTCACTTAAAATGTAAGCCAGTCGGTCACAAGAAACGTTGTTTAAAAGCGTTGTACCATGCTCAAGGTGTTAGTAAGCAATAATGCCCTGTGACCAACCTGATTAATGAACAGTACAGGAGAATACGTAGCGCATTTTAATAAATCACCGAAAACAATACTATAAAAGCCACGAGTTTTTGGACTTGTAAACAAAACCTGTTAAGAACTCAACAATCAGAATGGGTGACAACTAAGCAGACCTCTATTAACAAGTAGAGAATGCAAAACAAGTTAGCTGGTCATACCTCAAGAATTTGTTCCAGGTCTTCGGGGGAAAGGCAAGGGTACTTTTCCAGGATGTTATCCTTTTTATTCTTGTATTCTGTCACAGCTTTCTGAAAATTTGGCTCTTCTAGCACGTGAAATATTGCAGCGCCAATAGACAAGTAAAAAATTATAGCAGATGTTAAGACAGGTCCACGGTCCACCATCATAAGCTCGAACACTAAACAAATTGCAACAAGTGTTTTTTTTTTTTTTTTTTAAGTTCCTTAACTAATCTTCATATGCACTCTCTTTAGAGTTGTAGTTCCAAAACTTAGCTCAAGTTGTTTGAATTTCGTGCTTGCTCTGTAAAGCAGCGCATGCGCCTGAAACAAAATTACTTTTATTTTCTGCCAAAAACTTTGAAAAATGTGTTAACTAGTGTTCAGAATCACTGTTTTTTATAAGTAGACAGGGATACGTTTTACTTTGAATTGCGCATAACGTTGTAAAGGATTACTTTTCAAAATAGTGTTATCCCAAAAACTTCGCTATGATTTTTGCTCCTACTTTTGAAGCAAGTAGCCGAATATGTTCTCTCAGGTTAGTATCGCCAAGAGATTAGTTAGTGAGAAGTTGAGAAACTAAAGGGGTGGAGGTAGGAGATCCGCCCCAACAGAGGGAGGGAAGAACAAATCAATGAAGCTGGTAACAAATTCGCCTTGTTTGATAATTAATTGGTTAGATGATGTGGTCCTGGAATTATTGCTCGTTAATTGCTCTTTTTTGTTCCTGTAAAAAGAAAATAAAGTTTTTGTGTGGCGTATTGTATGTAAAGGTTGTCACTGCACCTGTCTAATTTTATCATGTCCGTCATGTTTGAGAGGCAGGAAGAACAAAATGCGGAACTGGAGCTGTTCAGTTAAGAAAAAGCTACTTAAACGGGTCACACTGTCTTCTTTTCTACTTTGAAGAGGCGGGACGTTCAAAATTACTACCTAGCTTGGTAATTCACGCCCACAATGTGACGTCGGCGATTGTCTCCTCCCCCGTTAAGTTTTCATTAAACTCAGCAATCCTGCCTTTCCGTATTCAGTTTGGTCACCCTTGGGAAATTCAGATAGACGCAGTTTAATTCTTTCATATTGATAATAAGGGGTGTGTGTGTGTTTCTCATACTTCATAGCACGCTTGATTTTTCTGATAAATCACTGATAATTAAAGTTAGTCAATAATGCAAGGCATTACAGAGTTTTTTATACTTAGTCGGGAACTGTGTGTTGATGCAGACTTTTGTAGTGCACTGAAAATTACTGTTAACCAGTTAAGCCACAGTACCATACTTATTATTGTTCAGGACGCAGACCCTCGAACTTTTTTCTTGGAAGTGCAATTGTTCTTGTAAACTTAGAAAGTTGCTAAAATAAATGTTTTGTGTTGACACATGCTTTTTCTGAAGGATATAAAGTCAGAAATTCAACAATTTGTCATTATGACATCAGTTCTAAATAATTACCCAGGAAATCACAAATTTTGTAAGTGGAAAAGATCAAAATATGAAGCAAAAATCTGGCCATTCTGCAAAAAATCTGGACAGTTGAGAGGTATGCTGTCAGACAATAATGTCATGCATTATAGTATTATATTTTTTAGTTCTCAAGCTCATCACTCGCGGTGGTGGTGCAGCGGTAGCGTTGTCGCCTCACAGTAAGACGCTGTCCGGTTCGATTCTCAGCTAGAGCATCTTCTGCGTGGAAACATGCGTGAATGGGCGTACCTTCACTGAAGGTTGTGAGTCAGGCCTAGCAAGCTGGTACGTAAAAATCAGCGGTAGCGTTGTTACCTCACAGCAAGAGGTTCTCCCATTCAATTCTTGGCTGGGCTTGGGAGTGCCTTCTGTGTGGAGTCTGCATGTCCTCCCCATGGTCGGGTAGCGTTCAAAAGGCATGCACGCATAAAATGGGTGTGCCTTCGTTGAAGGTTGGGCGTTGAGCTGGCACCTCGGCATTTCGTAAACATCTACTGCCAATCATTAGTGGACCAGAGTTCCGCTGTGGCAACCCCTTGTCAGGAAAAAGCCGAAAGACAAACAACAACAACAACATTTCTTTATTTTAGTTTGTTTACTAGGGTAGTACACTGATCGCTATAGACCATTTGCAGGCACAGCCCGGGTGAAGACATCTACAAAAGAAGAAAATAGAACCAATTCACAAATGCAGAATAATCACTGAAGACAGATAATCCACATATATATCATATTATAGTATGATGTAAATAGCGAATGCTAAATATCGAACAAATGGAACAGCAAATTTTTTCTCAGGGAAAAAAATTCGCTGCTCCGTAAAAAAAAAATAAATAAACTTAAACATAAATTTAAATGGGGGGCAGTGCCCCCACACCCTCTCCTACTTAAATATACCAACTCAGAAATTGCACCATAGTGGAGGAAATGGCAAAGTCCTGAAGACGGCCCACCGAATATTTTTCCCTAGGAAAAAATTCGATGTTCCATGACTTCGCTATTTTTCCATTTCAACAGTATCGGATCGACTAAATAGCATTTGCTATTTAGCCCATTCGATAGTGTCATATAGACCCAATAATCCCATAGACGATGCAATATGTAAATAATATTAGTTGAGTTGAAAAACAAATGTGAATTAATTTTAGTAGTAAATATGAGAGAGAAGTGATGCAGGTGGGGAGTTAGGTTATGCATCCAGTGGAAAAGCACTTGCAGGTAAAATTTTATTGAAGGATTCTTTTCAGTTGAGCTCTCATGGTGGGGAAAGATGAAATTATGATGAAGAGGGAGGGAGGGATTGCTAGAGTTTGGGTAGAAGAATGGAGAAGAAAGGGTGGATACAGTGCAATTTTGTTTGGGGGTGTCTGGAGTGAAGGAGTTAATTGAGAGAAATTGAGGAGGTTGTAGGGGCTGGTTTTATTATGCGGTTTGGTTTCAAGAGGTAGAAAGGCACCTGGATGAAGTAGTTTGAGAACAAGAGACCCTAGGAGTAGTTTACCTCTGCAGGAGACTGGCAACCATTTGGTCTTAGATAGTGTGATGTAGTGGTGTTCCTGAGGAGAGAACTTTGAGGTGAATTGGCAAATTTTGTTTTCAATGGACTGTAGAGTGGATGAGTTTTTTTTTAGAAGCTGTGGATATGATGGGGAGCCCATATTCAAGTTGAGTATAGAGGGATCCATTGCAATATGCAGCTCTAGCCAGTCTGGAGAGAGGGAGATATTTTCCAGGACTGGAATAAAAGAGTACTAATTTTTTCCTGGTGTTTTGAATGATGCGTTGGAAGTTAACTGACTGGTATAGCCATAAACCTAAGTATTTAAGGGATGTGGTTGTTTTCATTGGGCAACCCTTGAAATCTGCAATGCTGAGGCTTTTAGGAGTCTTTTTCAGCTTTTGTAATATTCCAAATATCAAACCTTTCTGTTTTAAAGGGGTTTAGGAGTAGCCTATGGTTGTTTAGCCAAGAGTAAAGGGAGTGGAGGTCAGACTGAAACTAAGTTTGAATAGCTGAACGTGAGGGACTGGATCAAAGAATAACCATGTCATCACAATGAAGAGTGATAGGAAGGTTAGCGAGATCAGAAGCCAGCTTGTTATTAAATAATGAAAGCGAAAGAAAGGTAAGTATGGATCCCTGGGGCACATCTTGGTAAGGGGTGCTGAATGGTGATAGGGATGGGCCTAATTTGATTCTGAAATACCTATTTGTTAAGAAATGCTGGAAATAGGTGACAGTGTTGGGGCTAACCCTGAATTCTGGGAGAGAGTGAAAAAGCAGGAAGTCATCAATTAGGTCAAAAACTTTGGTAAGTTCAATAAAGAGAGTTCCTGAAAAGTTTCCTTTATTCATATTGAGAAGCCTCTTATCTGTAAGTGACCACAGTGCTTTTATTGTGCTCTAGTCAGCCCAGAATCCATGTTCTTGGATGTAATTGGACAGTTGGTTATAGATTATTTTTTCAAGTATTGTCCCAAGTGTAGGGAGGATGGAGATAGGGTAGAAGTGGAGGTATTTGCTGGCTGCTGAGGCTGTTTTGGAAGGGGTTTAACAAGGGAAGTTTTCCATATGTCGGTCATTGTAATCTGAATTAAGCAGAGGTTATAATATGTAGAAGATGCTATATGGATATCCCACCACTGCCCACCAATTAATATGTGATGCGTCTGCACTGGTCCAGTAATCAAGGAACCTTAATCCTCACCACTGACAACAGTAGGGGGGTGTACACACTGGAGAATGACAAGTGCACACACAATAAAGTGCAATTTCCCTTAAGAGCACACAAAGTCCACAGTTAGTCTGGGTCTGGTTTCTCCCTCTTTCTCCAGATCATCCATAAGACTCCCCACTGGCACAGCTATAGGGTTGAGATCTCAGCTGAGTAGCCAAACCAAGACCTCCAGTACCCTCTCTGTCCAATCAGTGCTGCATGTCCCTGCCCATGTAGCGCGTATACACACACACACACATACTTTGAGGTTTGATTTATACACACACACACACACACACACACACACACACACACACACACACACACCTGGGAAAGGCTGGCACAGGTTTACTAGCTATGCCCTTTTCTGCACAGACTATAAGGTAGTTATCAATGCCATCAGCCACTCTTTATCAGCTACTTTAAGGCCCTCAGCAAAGGGTGTCCAATCTTACTGTGTAATGTTACTATTAATCCAAATGGTAGTTTGACCAAGAGACAGGCTATTAGGAGTGCCCTGTACAGTGTCACCAAATAGATATGCAAGTACTCTAGGAGCTTAAATATCTCTAAACAGGTCAGCCACAATTGAAAGGTTTAAATATATTTAATAATAAAAAAAAAAGAAGAAGTCAACATTAAATATGTATTCACAGTGACAACTGAGTTCAAAATCACAGGAAATATTTAAAACAACATTGCATGTCAGTCTCAAATAAATACAGAAGACATCTAAACAAAGCTTTACTATGTTCCTAACTGAATCTAAGAGAAATGGCTGTACCCTTGTTAACTTACATCAAGGAAAGTGCAGAGGTGGTGAGTGGATGTTGTCAGGTCAAAGACAAATACAAAATGCACCATCTCTCTCTCTCTCTCTCTCTCTATCTCTCTCTCTCTCTCTCTCTCAGATAGTTCTTAAATTAATATCTCAAATATTGTTGTTGGGATACTTTCAGCATGACATAATTTTTTTGTCACCTGACTTCAGTTCCCAGGCTCAAAACAACCTGTTATATTGTCAGCCTAGCTATCTGAAAAGTTATAAATAATTATATGTTATTTGTGAATATTAATATGATTGATTTATATAGAAATGTAACAAAGGAGATACTGCCAGCCCAGCTGCCTAGAATTTTGTAAATAATCATATGTCATTTGTGAATATCAGCATGAGTCATATGCTTGTCTTACAAATATATTATAACTGTATGTTATGTGTAAATTAAACTGCTGGTACAAAAGTATGTATTGGACAGGGGTTGTACAGAGGTGAGCCTAGATGTGTGAACACAGCTTGCTCTGCTGTATTAGAGCAGAAATGTATATAAACTATTGTACATGTATAAATGTATAAGTTTAACAGTGGGAACTAGAACACAGAGGGTTAACTTGCAAAACTTCAAGAAAATAATTGAAATTAAATTGTTTTATGATTGTGCTATAAAAGTTAGTTTCAATGCAGCAAGGAGACAGGATGTCTAGAACTAGGGTGCATTTTGCATTGTCTTGTAAGTGTTTTATTGTTTTATGTCTTCCAGCAGTTGAAAAGATCTGAGAGATATGTGTTTTTCACAGGGAGATGTTAAAATGTTGGTAGTTTCTGACAATGGGGATTTAGCTTGGGAACTAAAGTCAGGTGACAAATAGTGATGTCATCCAAGCTAACCCAGCAGTAATACTTGATATTAATTTAAGAACTCTCTGACAGAGAGAGAGAGCATTTTATATTTGTCTTTGACCTAACAAGAACATCCACTGATCACTTTCTGCTTGCTTGTTGTTCTGTAGGTAAGTTTTTAGGACATAGCATTGTCTTTTTTTATTATTTATTATTAAATATATTTAAACCTTTCAATTCTGGCTGGTCTGTTTAGGGATATTTACATTCACAGAGTACTTGCATATCTATTTGGTGACACTGTACAGGCCACTACTAATAACCTGGCACTTGGTCAAACTACCATTTGGATTAATAGTAACATTACACAGTAGGATTGGACACCCTTTGTTAAGGGCCTTAAAATAGCTAATAAAGAGTGGCTGGCAGCAGTTGAAACTACCTTATAGTCTGGGCACTTTGCCTGATGACATGAGAATCTGGTTAGCAGACAAACAAAATAGTACTGCAGATGAATTGGGGAAGAAGGGAAACCTACATCTAGCAAGAAGGGCATCACTGCACAGGAAAGGGATACCTAGTGCTGCTCATGGGTCTAAGGGAACCCATGGTGGGCAGCCTAAACCACCTCAACATAGTCCACCAGTAGTTGGGAAGCCACTAATCCAAGTACACATCCAGGACCAAGGGTTAAATGTAACGAGTGGGGGCATGTAGCATATAGATGTCCATGGAGGCAAGGTGGGGAAGAAAAGGTGGGTGTGCCAGTAAGTGGGAATGACAGAATGCCAGCAGTAAGTTGTCTTGAAACATCAAGGGTACCAAACTACCACACAAGAGGTTATATCTTGTCTTAGTAATAGGAAAGAGAACATTGCTAAGAGAGACACAGCCTCTGACCTAACCATTGTAAAGCCTGCAGTGGTTAAAGAGGAGCACTACTTGCTTGGGCAGTCTACTCCAGTCAGAGCTTTAGGAGGGACCCCATTCCAAATCCCTTTGACTAGGGTTCACCTTGACTTGGAGGGTGGGAAAGGAAGCCAGCAAGTAGGTGTGTTTGAGGATATTCTTGCAGATGTCCTGATAGGGAATGATTTTGATAATGCGGTAGCTTGTGTGCATGCAGTTACATGAAGTCAGGCTTGGAGACAAGCATGTGAGTCTGGTAGCTTGGCAGAGACCCAGACAGACCACACACTTGCAGCAAGGACTGGTGAGGTGGTTGCTTCAGGGAGGGAGCTACACTGTAGCAGTGATACTGAAGGTAAGCTACAGCTGCTTGTGGGTGCTGATGTTCTCTTGGACAGAGCAACTGCAAGGGCAGAGGTGAGTAGTAGTTCCCAGTCTTACAGTGAGGGACCTCTGTCAGAGAATACCAGATATCCTGTGGAAGGGGAGCTGGGAAGGGTTACCAAGAGAGAGTTGAGACAGGCTCAGCTCTCAGACCCTACACTACAAGGCCTGAAGGAGGTAGCCAGTGAGGCATCCGATTCTCAAGGGAAAGGACAATCTATATACTGAGACAAAGGGTTACTATATAAAGAGTGGATCCCTAAGGGAGGGCTAGAGGGTGAGAGAATACCATAGCTGGCAGTGCCTAGAGCCTACCCTCTGCACGTCCAGCCATAGCCCATGATATTCCCTTTGCAGGTCATATGAGCATAAAATATACAAAGAGGCATATTATGAAGAATTTCCTATTGGCCTGGGATTTCTAGAGATGTAACAAGAGATGTAACAAGATACTGCAGGTCCTGTGAGCAGTGCCAAAATGTAGGCAAGACACGAGACAAGATGGAAGTTGCTTTGATGCCTTTGCCTGTGATTCAGGAGCCACTGGAGAGGGTAGCTATGGATATTGTAGGCTCTCTGAGTACCCCAAGTTCCACAGGGAAAAAGTATATCCTAGTGGTAGTAGATTATGCTAGCAGATACCCTGAAGTGGTGGCCCTATTCTCCATTGAGGCAGAAAAGGTGGCAAATGCTTTGTTAGAGATTTTCAGCAGGGTAGGTTTCCCAAAAGAAATACTGACTGACAGAGGTGCCACTTTCACGTCTGACCTGCTGACTTGTCTGTGGAAGCATTGTGGGGCGAAGCACCTAAAGACCACCCCTTACCATCTGCTGACTAATGGTCATGTGGAAAGGTTAAACTCTAGACTAAAGACCAAGCTATGGGCATTTGCAGACCAGTTCATGAGGGAGTGGCACAAATATTTGCCCTATCTGTTATTTGCTTGCAGAGAGATTCCCCAGGAATCTACAGGTTTTTCACCCTTCAAGTTGCTGTATGGGCATAGGGTGAGGGGACCTCTAGATTTGATTTGAGATGAGTGGGAGGGTGAGTGTGAATGCCACACTGAGTCTGTTGTGGCATATGTCCTAAACATTAAAGGCTCAGGGAGTTCATGGGCTTGGCCCAAGAGAACCCAGCAGAAGCCCAACAGCAGAAAATGGTCTGGTATGACAGGAATTCTTGAGCTGGAGAGTATGCTGTGGGACTTCGGTCATGGTTCTCATTCCTGTCAGACACAACAAGCTGCAAGCAGCTTGGGAGGGACCCTTCAAGGTGGTAAGGAAGGTCAGTGATGTTAACTACATGGTAGAACTGCTAGGCAGGAGGCAGGGGCACAAGCTGTACCATGTTAACAGGATGCAACTTTACCATGATAGGGAGGCACTGGTGCTAACTATTTGCAGTACAAGGCAGGAGGAGTCTGGGGGGGATCTATGGCTACAGGGAGCCAGTCAGTCAAATCCCAAATTGCTATGGTGGAGCCTAGGACGGCAGGCATATGATAGGGCAGTGCAGTACTGTACTGGGGTCAGCAGTGCCAAGGCAGCTGGAATATTAAGACAGGGGATGGGGTAATTTGTTCTCAGACAAGTTTAACCCTCTCAAGCAGTGTTTCTCAGGGGTCACTTGAAAAACTAGCTTGCGTTTTTTTTTTATGGGGGGGTGGATGTCACATTGTCAGGCTAGCTATGTGGAATGTTGTAAATAATTATATGCCACTGATGAATATTAATATGTTTTACTTATATAGAAAATGTAACAAAAGGAGATACTGCCAGCCCATCTGTCTGGAATTTTGTAAATAATCATATGTCATTAGTGAATATCAACATAATTCATATGCTTGTCTTACAAATGTATTAGAACGGTATGTTATGTGTATATTAAACTGCGGGTAACAAAATGTATGTATTGAACAGGGTTTATATGTTTATATATGGATGTTTGACCACAGCGAGCCCTGCTGGATTAGAGCAGAAATGTATATAAACTATTGCACAATGTGTAAATGTATATGATTTAATATTGAGGACTAGAACATAGAGGGTTAACTTGTAAAACTTCAGGAAAATAGGTGAAATAAAATTGTTTTATGGTTGTGCTACAAAAGTTAGTTTCAATGCAGCCAGGAGACAGGATGTCTAGAACTAGGGTATCTTCTGCATTGTTTTGTTAGTGTTTTATTGTTTTATGTCTTCCAGCAGTTGAAAATATCTGAGAGATATGTGTTTTTCACAGCGAGATGCTAAAATGTTAGTAGTTTCGGACAATGGGGGTTTAGCTTGGGAACTAAAGTCAGGTAACAAAAAGTGATGCCATCCAAGCTGACCCAGCAGTAATATTTGATGTTAAAGATCTCTCTGAGAGAGAGAGAGAGAGAGAGGGGGTATTTTGTCTTTGACCTAACAAGAACATCCGCTCATCACTTCTGCCCACTTGTTCTGTAAGTAAGTTTTTAGGGCATAGTAAGTCTTTTAGATTCAGATAGGAATATAGTAAAGTATAGTTTAGATGTTTTCTTTAGTTATTTGAGACTGTCCTACAATGTTGTTTTAAATATTTCCTGTGATTTTGAATTCTGATGTAACTGATTATTTACTGAGTATTGTTATTGTCTTGCTCTTTTATTATTTATTATTTAAATATATTTAACCCTTTCAATTGTGGATCTTAGAATACTTGCATATCTATTTGGTGACACTGTACAGGCCACTGCTAATAGGTTGGCACTTGGTCAAACTGGCATTTGGATTAATAGTAACAATCCACAGTAGAATTGGACACCCTTTGTTAAGGGTCTTAAAATAGCTGATAAAGAGTGGCTGGTGGCAGTACCTTATAGTCTGGGCAGAAGGAGGCATAACCAGTAAACCTGTGCCAGCCTTTCCCAGGTGTGTGTGTGTGTGTGTGTGTGTGTGTGTTTATGTTTGTATATAAATAAAATCTCAAAGTTTGTGTGTGTGTGTGTGTGTGTGTGTGTGTGTGTGTGTGTGTGTGTGTGTGTGTGTGTCAGCTACTTGGGCAGGGATATGAAACACTGGTTGGACAGTGAGGGAGTTAGAGATCTTGGTTTGGCCACTAAGCTGAGATCTCAACCCTATAGCTGTGCCAGAGGGGAGTCTTATTGGGGATCTGGATAAAGAGGGAGACACCAGCCCCAGACTGACTGTGGTCTGTGTGTCCTATTAAGGGAAATTGCACTTTAATGTGTGTGTACTTGTCTTCCTCCCAGTGTGTACATCTCCCCACTGTTGCCAATGGTGAGGATTGAGGCTCTTTGATTACTGGGCCAATGCAGAGGCATCACGCAATTATTGCTAGAAACTGATAGCATTTAGCATCTCTCTGTGAAAATACATAACCTATAGATGTTTGCAACTGCTGGAAGACTTAAAACAATAAAACATAAAACAATGCAGAAGGCTCCCTAGTTTTAGACACCCTTTCTGCTTGCTGCTTTGAAACCATCTCTTTTATTGCATAGTTATACAACAATTTAATTTCAACTATTTTCCTGAAGTTTTGCAAGTTAACCTTTTATGTTCCAGTTCACACTGTTAAAAAGCTATACATTTACACAGGTACAATAGTGTATATACATTTCTGTTCTAATCCAGCAGGGTACCCTGTGGTCACACCTCTAAGCTCAGTACTGTACAAACCCTTTTCACACACTCTTCTGTACCAGCAGTTTGATATACAGGCAACATACAGTTCTAATATAGTGGTAACACAAGCAATTGCACTCTGCTGATATTTATAAATGACATAATAACTATTTACAAAATTCCAGATAGCTGTACTGGCAGTAGTTCCTTCTGTCATACATCTATATAAATCATATTAATATTCACAAATTACATATTCCAGATAGCTGGGCTGGCGGTATTTCCTATTGTGATCCCCCCCCCCAGAAAACTAAAGATAGTTTTTCAAGTGACCATTGAGAAATTTTGCTTGAGAGGGTTGGCTGTATCTCAGAATACCCTACCCCATTTCCTGTCTTCAGATTCCAGCTACCTTGGCATTGCTGACCCCAGTACAGTGCTGCAGTGTCTCCTCATATGCCTGCAACCCTAGGCTGCACCATAATCATTTGGGATTAGCCTGGCTGGCTCCCTGTAGCCATAGATCCCCTCAGACTTCTCCTGCCTCCAACAGACAATAATTAGCACAAGAACCTCCCTGTCATGGTAAGGTTTTGTTATGTTAACATGGTACAGTTTATACCCCTGCCTCCTGCCTAGCAGTTCTACCATGTAGTTAACATCACTGACCTTCCTTACAACTTTGAAGGGTCTCTCCCAAGCTGCCTGCAGCTTTTTGAGTTTGACAGGAGTGAGAACCATTACCTGCTGCCCTACAGCATACTCTCTAGGTAGAGTATTCCTGTCATACCAGACCTTTTTTCTGCTACTGGGCTTCTGCAGGTTCCCCTTGGCCAAGCCCATGAGTTTCCTGAGCCTTGTCCCAAGGTTTAGGATATATGCCACAACAGACTTATTGTGAGATTCATACTCACCCTCCCACTATCTTGAATCAAATCTAGAGGTCCCCTCACCGTATGCCCATACAGTAACTTAAAGGGTGAAAAACCTTAAGCAAACAACAGATGGGGTAAATATTTGAACAACTCCCTCTTGTACTGGTCTGCAATTAATATGTGACCCCTGTAGCATGGTCTTGAGTATAGAATTTAACCTCTCCACAAGATCATTCATCTGGGGATAGTAGGAGTTGGTCTTTAGGTACTTCACCCCACAGTGCTTTCATAGACAAGCCAGCAGGTCTGACGTGAAATTGCCACCTCTGTCAGTCAGCATTTTCTTTTGGAAACCTACCCTGCTGAAAATCTGTAACAAAGCATTTGCCACCTTTTCTGCCTCAATGAAGGACAGGGCCACCGCTTCAGGGTATCTGGTAGCATAATCTACTACCACTATGATATTTTTTTCCCCTGTGGAACTTGGAGTACTCAGAGGCCCCACAATATCCATAGCTAGCCTATGAAATGGCTGGTCAATCACAGGCAAAGGCATCAAAAGAGCTTTGATCTTGTCTGCTTCCTTGCCTACCTTTTCGCACTGCTCAAAGGTCCTGCAGTACCCTGTTGCATCTCTAGAGATCCCAGGCCAATAAAAGTTATGTATAGTATGTCTCTTTGTACACTTTATGCCCATATGACCTGCAAAGGGAATATCATTGGCTATGGCTAGAAGTGCCAGGCAGTAGGCTTTAGGCACCAACAACTGCTGTATTCTCTCACCCTCTAGCCCTCCCTCAGGGGTCCACTCTCTGTACAGTAACCCTTTGATCCCAGTATACAGATTCCCCTTTCCCTTGAGAATCAGGTGCCTCATTGGCTACCTCCCTCAGGGCTTGTAGTGTAGAATCTGAGAGCTGAGCCTGTCTCAACTCTCTCGTTGTAATCTTTCCCAGCTACCCTTCCACAGGAAGTTGGGTATTCTCTGACAGTGCTGCCTCACTGTCAGCCTGGGTACGACTACTAACCTCTGCCCTTGCAGTCAATCTGTTCAAGGGAACATCAGTACCCACAAGAACTTATGGCTCACCTTCAGTCTCATTGCTACAGGGTAGATCCCTCCCTGAAGTAACCACCTCACCAGTTTGGGCTGTAAGTGTGAGGTCTGTCTGAGTCCCCCTCCCAGGCTACCAGAGCCACATGCTTGTCTACAAGCCTGACAGTGTGTCACTGCATGCACACAAGGTACTGCATTATCAGAATCTCAGAATCATTTCCTATCAGGACATCTGCAGGGATATACTCAAACACACTTACATGCTGGCTTCCCTTTTGTCCCTCCTAGTCAATGTGAACCCTAGCCAAAGGTATTTGGAATGGGGTCCGTCCTAAAGCTCTGACTGGAGTAGACTGCCCAAACAAGTACTGCTCCTCTTTAACTATTACAGGCTTCACAATGGTTAGGTCAGAGGCTGTGCCTCTCTTAGGAATGCCCTCTTTTCCATCTACTAAGATAGGCTATAACCTCTTGTGGTAGTTTGGTACCCTTGTCTCCAGAGAACTTACTGCTGACATTCTGTCATTCCACACTTACTGTCTCTTCCACCTTTTGTTCCTCACCTTGCCACCAGTGAACATCTATATGCTACATGCCCCCACTGGTTGCATTTAAAAAATGTAACCCATGGTCCTGGACATGTACCTGGACTAGTGGCTACCCCTACTACTGGCAGACTTTGTTGGGGCTGTCTAGGCTTCCCACCATGGGTTCCCTTAGACCCATGACCAGTACTGTGTATTCCTTTCCTGTTCAGTGATGCCTTGCTTGCTAGGCATAGGTCTCCCTTTTTCCACAACTCGTCTGCTGTGTTACATTCTCTATCTGCTAACCATGCCCTCATGTCCTCAAGCAAAGGACAAAGGGCTTTTTCCCTCACCAAAAGGTCTGCTAGCCCATCAAAATTAGTGACCTGACATCCACTCAAGCACATATGAAAATTAGTGCTTAATTCAGCAATATATTCACACACAGTTTCATCTGCCTTGCGTCTATGCTCACAACACTTTTTCCTATAAACTTCAGGTGTTAACTTAAAACATTCTATCAAACAAATTTTGATGGTATTATAATTTAAATAATCAGTAGCAGACAGTTTAGAAATAGCAGTTACAGCTTTACCGTGGAGTAATGGGGTCAGAAATGGTACCCAGAACCCTTGGTCAACATTATACTGTTTACATACCCTTTCAAATATATGACTAAAACTATCAAAATTATCGACCTCTGTAAATTGTGGAAGAAATTTACTGACATTTGTTGCTTCTGGGGTTCAGTTACTCCTTACCCCATTACGTCCATGACCCCGGCAAAAAGTCAGCATCTTCTTTTCATGTTGCCTCTGCCTCTCATTCTCCTCAGCTTTCAGACATCACAGTTTCTCATTTTCCTCAGCCCCCAGAAATCTCAGTCTCTCTGCTGCTTCTGTTTCCATATATTTGGCCTCCATTTCAAATCTCTTTAACTCCAGATTGATTATTAAGTCCTCTGTGGAAAGGTTGAGCTGTCCGTTTTCTGACAGTTGTACATCTCCAAGGCCAGCCCGCTTGTCCTCCTGATCACTGGTGTGTGATGCAGCTGTGCTCAAGGCTGCAATCATTTCTGCTTTAGTCAGGTTAGCATGCAGCAGTCCTTTAGCTTGGCACATCTCAATCGACTGGCTCCTTGTCAGCCTGCTATACTGCTCGGCTGACATGCTTGCCTGCTCTCCCTGACTAACTAAGCTAACACAAACAATAAAACAGTTGTGATATGAAACTTTGAATGTTCACTTTGTGGCTGATTGCGAGTATAAACTCCTTCTTTAGAGACCACTGTTTACAGGTTACAGGAATTCAATATCCACACCACTGAATCCTAATATGTGGATATCCCACCACTGCCACCAGTTAATATATGAAGTGGATATCCCACCACTGCCCACCAATTAATGTGACGCCATTGCACTGGCCCAGTAACCAAGGCACCTCAATCCTCACCACTGGCTACAGTGGGGAGACATACACACTTGGAGGATGACAAGTACACATACAGTAAAGTGCAATTTCTCTTAAGAGCACTCAGAGACCACAGTCAGTCTTGGGCTGGTTTCTCCCTCTTTCTTCAGATCCCCAATAAGACTCCCCACTGGCACAGCTGTGGGGTTGAGATCTCAGCTGAGTAGCCAAACCAAGACCTCCAGCCCCGTCTCTGTCCAGCCAGTGCTTCGTCTCCCTGCTCAAGTAGCTGATACACACACACACACACACACACACACACACACACACACACACACACATACTCTCAGGTTTGATTTACACACACACACACACACAAACACACTCTCACACACACACACACACACACACACACACACACACACACACACACACATGCACACACCCGGGAAATGCTGGCTCAGGTTTACTAGCTAAGCCCCTTTCTACCCAGACTATAAGGTAGTTATCACTGACACCGGACAACTCTTTATCAGCTACTTTAAGGCCCTTAGCAAAGGGTGTCCAATCTTACTGTGTAATGTTACTATTAATCCAAATGGTAGTTTAACCAAGAGCCAGGCTATCAAGAGTGGCCTGCACAGTGTCACCAAATAGATAAGCAAATAATCTTAAGAGCTTAAATATCTCTTAACAGACCAGCCACAATTGAAAGGTTTAAATATATTTAATAATAAATAATAAAAGAACAAGACAACACTAAATATGTATTCACAGTGACATTAGAGTTCAAAATCACAGGAAATATTTAAAACAACATTGTAGGACAGCCTCAAATAAATACAGGAAACATCTGAACTAATCTTTACTATGTTCCTAACTGAATCTGAGGAATTACTGTATCTTAGTTAACTTACTTATAGCAAGGCAAGTACAGAGGTAGCGAGTGGATGTTGTTAGTCAAAGACAAATACAAAATGCACTGTCTCTTATTTTCAGAGAGTTCTTAAATTAATATCTCATATATTGGTGCTGGGATACTTGCAGCATGACATCACTTTTTGTCACCCGACTTTAGTTCCCAGACAAAAAAATAACCATTGCTAAAAACTGATATCATTTAGCATCTCCCTGTGAAAATACATAACCTTCAGATGTTTGCAACTGCTGGAAGACATTAAACAATAAAACACTTACAAAACAATGCAGAAGACTCCCTAGTTTTAGACGTCCTATCTCCTTGCTGCATATAGCTGTGCTGGCAGTAGCTCCTTCTGTCACCTTCTATATAAATCGTGTTAATATTCACAAATAACATATAATTATTTACAAAATTCCAGATAGCTGGGTTGGCAGTATTTCCTTTTGTGACAGAGGCATAGCTAGGAAGTCTTTGCAGAGTGATATAAACCAATGGAGTAGACTGTCTGCACCCGGAGTTGCATCCAGGTGTATGTTTTCTAGAAGTGGAAGAAGTTATTTGTGTGTATTTTCTTAAAGTAGAAGGGGAGGATAAAAAGAGGGGGCTAGGTGAGTTGAGGGGAGAGGTAAAAGTTGCAGTACTAGGGAGGTGGATGATTTCTTTGAGAAAATCAGAGATTGAGAGTTGGCCTTGAGATATCTGGATCGTGATAGGAGAAGAGGTGGTATCGGTGGATTTATGGCCTGTGAGAAGACTAACTTCCTATCAAAAATGTTTGTGTTTGCCTAGAAGAGCAAGTTGCTTGTTTTTGAAGAAGTTGATGTTGTGCCTGTGCATGGCTTTCTTAGCTGGGTTACATAGAGAGGTAAAGGCAGTAAGATTTTCTGTTGAGGGATTTTGTCTCCATGGAGACCACACATTGTCCATAAGTTTGAGCATAACTTTCAGTTCAGTGGTTAGCCAGGGGGGGGATTTGTTGTAGTTCAAAAGGTGCTGTGTGAGAGTGAAGAATTTGTCTTGAAGTTGAAAGTTTAGGGAGAATATGTGTCAGAGCTGTTTCTCTCAAATTGAGGTTCTGTAAATTATTACTGAGAGACCAGCTGAAACTTTCTAGGTGTTTCATGAGGTCGTCTGTGATTATAGGTTCATAGGTAGGTACTAGGCTATCGGCCCTGGGGCCTATACAAGCCCAGCCAAAAAGGTACCCTGGCTTTTGCAATGCAAGAAAATTATTTTCCTGTGGCACTGTCGAGCAGAGCCACAGAGGTGATTCCAGGGTAAATATCCTATTTCCCATCCAATCATCAAGATTTTTCTTGAAGAGTGTTAATGAGGAGCTTTGTTTGATATAGATAGGTAGTTTATTCCAGAGTATGGGAAGTCTCTGGGACAGGAATCTATCCCTCCAGCATGTTCTGTTTATTGTGGTGACAAGGTTTAGGTCCCTAGAGCGTGTAGCTCGGAGGGACTGGGATTTCTTTAAGTGGAGCATGTCCAACAACTCTGGGTTTGACATAGCTTTGTATGTTAGGCAGAGATCACCTCTGAATAGGTGATATGCGATGGAGTAAAGCTGGAGTTTTTTGAGATGGTCTGCGTAGGGCATCTGTTTGAGGCTGGAAATCCTCTTTGTGAGGTATTTCTGCGGCCTTTCCAGTTGCTGAAGATGTCTTCTGAGGTACATACCAAAAGGGGCATGGTACTCTATAATGGGTCTAATGAGTGATGAGTAGAGGGGAACAATGACCTCTTTTTTTCTGTATTTGAAACCTTTTGTGATGAGGTGTGCCACATAGAAGTATTTCCTGACTACTGTGGCGATGTGATTATAAAAGGAGAGACTACTGTCCACCTGTGTCCCAAGGTCTCTTATCACACTTTCGGTGTTGAGTATACTACCGCCTATGATGTAGTTCATGGGTACAGAGTTTTTACCAAAGGGGATGACAATGCACTTTTTGGCATTGAGCTTGAGGCCATGGTTTGACACCAGGCATCTGTCTCAGTGAGGCCTTTTTGTAGGATGCCACATCATTAGGAGTTTCAATTATGGCTCCTAGTTTGCAGTCATCTGTGAACTTCATTAGCCAAAGACCTTCTGTGTTAGCCTGTACTTCAGAGAAGTAGATACCAAACAGGAGCGGACCCAGTACTGAACCCTGTGGTACTCAACTTGTCACTGGTCTGAAGTCGGATTTGGAGTCTGCTACTTTCACAGTGTGGGTTCTGTCAGTGAGCCAGTTGGTAGCCCATCTTGTGACATAGGGATTTATACCGAGTTTAGTGAGTTTATCTATAATTCCAGAGTAGAGGATGGTGTTGAAAGCCTTGGCAAAATCTAGATAGGCTGTGTGAACCACCTTACCCTTGTCTATGGCTTTGGTGACTGCTTCAAAGAAGTCTATCAGGTTTAGGAGACATGATCTGCCTTTTACAAACCCGAACTGGGTGAGATCCAGAGTTTGGAGATTACCAATGTCTTTGTTTTTAAGTTCCATGATGATACATTCCATGGCCTTGCAGACCAGGCTCGTCAGGCTAATGGGGCAGTAGTTCCCGGGATCTGTGGTGGCTCCCCCCTTGTGGAGTGGGATAACCATTGCTGTGTGCCATTCAGCAGGCACAAAGCCTGAGGTGAGGCTATGATTGAACATGGTACTTAGGTGGGGTGCCAGTTCGTTCTGTAGGTCATGTAGACTGCAGTCTGGGATGTTGTGTGGTCCCATGGATGCTGTGTTCTTGGCTTTGGAGAGTGTGGTTTTTACCTGTGCAGCCGTGATTGCAGGAACTTTGCATTCTTCCAGTATAGAGATGGGCTCTTTAGGGGGTGAGAGGGGGGTAAAGTTAACACTGAACCTATCTGCCAGGATGTTGGCAATATCAGTTGGGTCTGTATATTTAGTGCCATTGTGCTGTAACTCAGAGCAGATCTGAGTGTTGCTATTGAGATTCTTGACATAGCCATAGAATGTTTTGTGGTTGTCTTTAGAATCAGTGGCAATTTTGTTTTCATAACTAGCTTTGGAGGATTTTATCAGGAATCGCAGCTTCTTACTGAGGCTGACCATGGAGCTCCTCAACTCCTGGGATTTTACTCTCTTTTGCAAGAGTTTCTTCCTTCTGTTGTACAGTTTGTTTATGGTTTGTTTATGGTAGAGGACCACCAGATTGGCTTCCTTTTTTTTGAGGATAGCGTCTTGGTTCTGTTTGGGATAGCATGATCTATGCACTCATGTAAGTGCTTATAAAGTGCAATTGTGTAGGATTCAGTAGTCATAACTGTATTGTCCATCTGCATGGGTGTCATGAAGTTCACCACTTCTTTCTTAAGAAGCATGAAGTTGGCTTTGGAGAAATTTTTTACCATGGTTTCCTTAATGGGGGGGCAGAGGCAGGATGTGGATATCTAGGGTAATTAGCTTATGGTCGGATCAGACCAATGAGGTGTTGACTTCAGGTGTGGAACACTGGTCGCTCATATTGGTAATGACTAGATCTAGGATATTGTTGCCCCTGGTGGGGGTGTAGATAAGTTGATCCAGGGCATTGGAGTTTATGAATTCCAGAAAGCGTTGAGTGAAGGAGTTGGTACATGAGTAGTTTTCCCAGTTAATGGTAGGGTAGATGAAATCGCCCATTATTAGGGTGTTTGGTTGAACCCTAATATTTTCCAGTACATCAAGAAAAGAGGAGTGGGAATCCTGGGGCATGGTGGGTGATCTTTAGCAAGCTACTATTTGGATTTCAGTTTTGCCCAGAGTTAGTTGCACTTGGATAACCTCGGCTGCATTATGCTGAGCAACTAGCCTGGAGGTGTGGATATCCTTAATGAATATGGACACACCTCCGCCTTTGGTGTTCTGGTCAAGGTTACATGGCCGAAAAGTGTGGTATGAGTTATAGCCTGGTAGTGCAGGGGTGGTCTCTGGAGCCTTGAACCAGGTCTAAGTCACTGCACAGATATCGATGTTCTCCATTTTAAGGAGTGCCTCGAGTGAGTGTATTTTGAAATTTAGACTTCTAGCATTGAGTAGCATCACCCTCAGTTTTTACTTGCTTGTTCCTGTTACGGTGGTGAATTTGTCATTTGTACCTTGCCAAAAAAAGGCACTATAGGGGCGGCAAGAACCTTAGCCAGTATCCAGAATCCCAGTGGTGACAGGTGCAGGCCATCTCTGGCAAAGCATTGTGGTCTGTCGACCATATCATCCCAGGCATACAGATACTGGATCCCTTTAGAATTTCACCAGAAGCTTAGCCAATTGTTGAAGTCAATAATTTTGTCCTTGTACTGCAGTATCATTCTGGGTGATGGCAGAATGCTACTCAGGGCTAGGGTCATACCTGCCTGGGCTACAAGATTGGGGAGCTCTTCCATGTCTCTTTTCATGTAGTCCAGGGAGGTACATCTCAGGTCGTTCACACCAACATGGACAATGACAGAGTCATATTTGTACTTGTTGTGGATGTGGGATATATGTCTGAAGACACCTTGTGGGACAGTTCTGGTGACTGGTGGATATTTTGGAAGGCTACAGGCAGTGGTAGCTGAATGAGGATGAAAGAACAGATATATTGGAGATCATGATAGGGTTGTTAGTGATTAGTAGATCCAGAAGGTAGTGGTTGTTGGTTTGGAGATTTGGACAAGTAGCATCACTGACTAACTGTATAAGGTTGATATTGGCTGAGAATTAAGCAATGTTGTTGTTCTGGGGACCTAGGTAGTTTCTTTTAAAATCACATAGAATAACAATATTTTTATGGTTTTGGGCAACCGTGGTGATAGCAAGAATAAGGGATTTAAGTTTAATAGAGGCTTGAGGAAGAAGGTAGGCAACTGCTACTGGTAGGTGACTGATCTTTAAGGAGGGAAGTTTTAGAAGGATCCAGTTGAGTTCAGTATCTGAAGAAGCATTTGCTTGTGTAGTGATGTTTGGTTTAAGGTTGTTTTTATAAAGAATGAGAGTGCCTCCACCTTGTTTACTGCCAGGTCTGGAGTCTTGGAGGTATTTGCAAGTGAGAAGTAGATGCTCAAAATTAGGGCTGTTTTGTTTGAGCCATGTGTCAGTGACAGCTGTGGTGTTGGGTGAGTAGGCTGTGAGGAAGGTGCTTATCTGATCAAGTTTATTGGAGATTTTTTGGGCATTATTTAATGCACAGGAGAGGGTGACAGCATCAGGAAAGGTTATGGGTGTTATATGTAGGAGGGACCTGGACTGGATTCAATGTTGGATCTGAGGAAGAGCACGAGCAGGAATGGATTGAATTTATAGAGGTGATTAGGGGGTCTGAGGTGGGATTTCTGTGGTTTGGTAGGTTTGGAGGAGATGAGGTAAAGGGAAGATGAAGATGGAGTTGAGTGAGAGTAGTAGGTGGTGAATGGAGACTATAAATGGGTGGGGTAGGTTTTGGGGTTCAAGTGAGTAATTGTGGGACTTTGTGGTATTCTAGGGTAAAGTAGGCTGAGAAATGGGAGAAGAGTTGGGGTTGATGATGGTGTAGTGTGGTGTGTTTGGGGAGTAAAATGGTGAGATGTAGAAGCATTGTGGAGTGTGGGGTAGAAAAGAAGTTCTGAAAGTAAGAGGTTGGAGTCTGTTAGGATGGGAGAGGACAAGAAAGTGTATATGGTAAGGTGAAGGGGTTGAGAATGATTGTTTCTTGCTGGACTGGCATACCATTGAGGACTGAAGTCACAAAATAATAACAGACATTTTGAGTTTCAGACTTCATATCCTGCAGAGAAATGTGCGTTAATACAACACCTGTTATTCTAGCAGCTTCCTAAGTTTATAAGAACAAAATTTAAAATCTGTCCTTATGTTTCAACCTTTATACCCAATTATTTTTGGCTTTGTACAAAGACTGTGGATTAACAGATGGCTGGAGGGTATGTCATATGTATCGCCCAGATTATAAAGATTATACTTTTATTGCACCCACTTTTGGTGTGGCAGATAGACTACAATATTTGTTTATACGTTCCACCACAATTATATCTGGAGATAGGATTGAACACTAGTCTGTAACATTATCATACCCTTCCACAGTATGGGCAGATGTAAGAATTCTTAGAACATGTAGGTAAACCTCTATGGAGACGTGATGTAATTTTACTGGGGTCTATATTACGTTGTCGAACATTTAAATGTTCAAACGTCATATAGTCGATACCATATGATCGATCATTTAAATGTTCAAACATTTAAATGGAGATCTCTGTACAGTGCGGAAATGGAAGTTTTCCATTGTCTGCACTGTAGTTTGATCTCGGAGTTGGTATATTTAAAGAGCGGTGGTGTGGGGGGTGTAGCCTCCCATGTGGGGGGGCAGAGGGACTTGTCTCCCTGCTTAACCTTTCAGGTAGTTTTTTTCTGTTTTTTTTATTTGATTTTCGAACTTTTATGAGTTCGAACATATGGTGTCGGCCATATGGTGTTCAAACTTTTAAAAGTTCGATAATCTGATATATACCCTCTTACTGAAATAATTATCAGTTTGTTCCATGCAATGTCTTTAACTAGCATAGTGAGATAGCCAGGTTTGGAATAAAATTGGAACATTTGGATGCAAGGATTTAAAAGGCAAATGAAGGAAGCAGTGCACGCATGGGTTAGGATGGATAGTAGGAGGTGTGACTGCATGTTAGCCAGTATAGAGGGACATACTTATGGACTTTTAAAGGACTACAAGATTCACAGAGGTAAGAGCAAGCTGCCAGCTGAACAGGTTAAGGTGCTTAAGCAGGAATACAAAGCAGCAAGAATACAATTCTATACAGAATAGGTGGAAGAAGTGGAATTGTTTTCATTGTGCTTACAATATTTTAGACCCAAAATTAATAGCGTATAAACTTAAAGCATGTAGAAGGGAAATCCAAATTTTATCCCTGCAGGATGCAAAAGGACAGTTACAGCATAATAACATGGTTATAAATTAAATATTGGCCACTACACTTCAGCAGAATTAACAATGTAATACAACTGGGTTAGAGCTAGGCAGAATATTTTTTTCAGGAAGGTTCAGCTGCTACAGCTTTCACTGGAAATGCTAAAGTTTTAAACCACCTATGTCAGTTGAAGAAATATCTCAGACAATCAGAGATTTGCCTAGGGGTAAGATGGCAGAAGCAGATTGTTTGCCAGCTGAATTTTGCATCTGTTATGTAGATATATTGGCACTGCTTTTATTAGAAGTATAGGCCAAGTGAGGCACATAGTTTTTTTTCCATTCTCTACTAGGATAGCATTGCTGGTTATGTTATGGAAAAGGGATAGGATGTTACTTTGACAACTAGTTACAGGCCCATATCACTGTTTCTTTTGGATGCAAAGATTTACACAAAAGGTTTTACTAAATGTTTGGAGTCATTTCTCCCACAGCTCGTGCCTCCTGTCCATCAAGGTTTTGTCAAAGGCAGACAAGGCAGCCCAGCTCTCATTAGATTATAGTTAAATGTGATACTGTGAGCTAGCAAAGATAACTTCCAGACTGTGTGCCTTCTTTGTTAATATTCATACGGCCTTTGACTCACATCAGTGGAGCATGCAATGGGAGACATTAGCAGCCTATGGACTGAAGGGATTGTTTGTGGACCAATGTAAATTACTATATTGTCATCCATTTGCACAGGTGGACACTAATGGGAAGATGTCACCAGTCTTAACCATGTACAGGGGTAGCCAACAGGAATGCCCTTGTCATCAATATTTTTGCACCTGATATTACTGTTCTGCTCAAATATGTTGAACAGAATGGTGGACATTATGTTACAGTGTCAAACGAAACTAAGATGTCCTCAGCCTGGTTCATTGAAGAAGGGGCAATGTGGATTTCTAACTCACAATGTCATTTGCAATTATTTTTGAATGTTTTACAAAAATACAGGGAAATACCTGACCTTAAACTAAATAAAGGGACGTCCCTTCTCTTCCCCTTTCATGCACCCTATGACATGTTACAAGATGGGATAAATGGGCTTGGTATTAAGGTAGCGCCTATTTGCAAATACATGAGTCTCATAATCTCCTGCAATATGGTAGAAATGTTGGAGGAAAATGTGAAACCTGTATTAAAAGAATGTCAACAACTGTTATTTGATTGGCAGAAAATGCATCTCCCTTTTTTGGCCAAAATTAATGCAGTTAAAATATACTCTTTACCCAAGTATATCTTATTATGAAGACACCTGTTAATGTTGTACACTAGTGCCTTTCCTCAGAAATTTCAGAAACTTATCATGAACTTTCTATGGAACCTTTGCATACCTAGGAGGGCTCAAATAAAGCTGATTGCTTCTTATAATGTAGGTGGTCTTCAGCTCCCAGATTTACAGATGTACTCTTTGGCTGCTGCCCTAACACAGATGATGCAGGTTAGGGTGGTACCAGCACCCATCCGAGCAATTCCTGAAGTGTATGCAGTTCACATGCTTAGGACCCACTCCTGTGCAAACAGGAGAGAAAGTGTCTGGGATCCAGGGGTTGCTCGAGCAATGTCCAAAAAAGGAAGATTTATAGTAGGAAAAAAGTCCTTACCGAGGGATTTGGGACAGAATTTGGGATCAGTCTTGATTTCAAATTGAGGGACAACCCTTCTTTTGGAATGAGTAGACACAAAGGGGGCTGCCTCTTTTAGAATGATTATGTGAGTTTAAAAAGTCCCACTTTCTTGTCATACAAGGAATGCAGGGAAAAGTTTTATAACACAAAATTACAGTTTTGGCAGTACCTGCAATTGCATTCTGTATATTCAGAGGAAGAAATTATTCAGTAGCATGAAGTTAGTATATGGTAATCTGCACACTTCCTTGTGGAATAAAATAAATGTTTAAAATGACTTTGTTTCACTCTTTAGAGAGTAGGGCACTACCCAGCACTAATTCTAGACTAGCATGGGAAATGCAGTTGTGGAAGGAACATGATTTATGGTCATGGGAAAGGTAATAGGTCAATACCAAGCTTGGGCAAATATCCTACACTGTGCATTTGCCTGGTATAAAATACTATACCAATAGTGAAATTCTCTGGTAAGTCTGTTTAGAAGGGTGCTAAAGGCAATGCTGATTTTTGGAGATGCTAGTGTCCACTAGCATATTATCTGCACATGGTGCAGTGGTGTCTCTCTTTAATTTCTCCAAATCTTTTGGGTTTCTAAAACCATGGCAGGAATGGACCCCATTCCTAAGTTAAAGTATGATAAAAGTTTATGAAATTAGCATTGTTTTGGTCTTTGAGCCAGAAATACTCTTTGCAGCACCCCTAATATGCCCAGTAATGACTCCTTCGGCAATTCGTATGGAGTTACATGTATCGGTAACATATCTAAATACGATTGTAGATTCTTTTTATAAGACCCATTGTTGTTCTGTGATTAAGGTGTTAGGGGAAAAGATAATAGGGGGTGCTGCAGTGACCATTCATTCAGTGAACCCAAGTCAGGAGCGCCAAGAGTTTTAGCTGTTAGGTGTTATTCTGTGACTGCTCCTGATGAAAGAAAAAGTTTCTCATGGCTCAAACTTGTGTGGTTATTCCTTCTTGGTATTATCTTTAAAAACTGGAAATCGAACCCTGTAGATATATATGCCCATCTCTGTACTTATGAATATCATGTGTGTTTGCTTATTCAGATGTATAATTATGTAGACTGTTTTAGAGGCTTTTGAAATATATTTTACTTCTGTTGGTATAAAGTTTAAAGTTGTGGCTCTTATCACCTGTGAGATACTGTTATAATTATAAATGTTAATTTTATGTATTTTTTTATATTTTGTAGTTTCAGTAAAATTGATGACTCTCTACCTTATTTTTTATGTATAGATAAAACCTATCCATGTTATAATATGTATTTATGTATTTTTAGCATTTCCATTTTTAACATGATATTTTCTCCCTTGGCCACTGCTGAAAAGGGCTCTACCCAGTTGAACTTTCCCAGCAAACAAATACAAAATAAAAATAAAAATAAAATAAATCAAATGTATGTTTCCATCAGCAGTAAATCAAAGCAACTAGGTTGCAGGGGGGGGGGGGGTGGAATACATAACTGCATCTGCTTGCAAAGTGAAATAATAAGCCACATAGATAAAAGTACAAAAACAAAAAGTAGTCTAGACAGTCAGTGCTTTACTACACTTCATCTTAAATTGATAAGATGTTCCTTCTTAGCAAGGGACTGTAAGAAAAGCACAAAGAAGGCACTTTTAGTATTTCCTGCAGTGTTAACTACCCTTCCCCAAAGTTAATGAAGCTTGAACCCTCAGACTAAGAGCTGCCTAAATGTAAACAATAGGATCACATGACATAGCACCTTAGCAAATCGTTCCTTCACCTGAAAACAATCTTAACACAGCCATTTTAATGGGGCAGTAAAGGATTTCAAAAATCACTTTATTACCTCGGACCGAAGCCTCAACATCCCCTTTATAATCAGCTCCCTCTTTGTGATGCTATCAATAATCCCACCCAAGGCATCAATTTGACAGTCCCAGCATCTTTCAGACCAGGTCCGTTTTCATTATGTATGCCCACTTTGGAACACCATTACCAAGCACAGCTATGTTCCCCTTTAGTAGTTTGTTGCATGGATTGATTAATTCACTGTGAAATGTCTCGGCATCAAAATTTAGTTCCTCAATATTTTTGTTTACACAACCCTCATACCTCTCAACTTTTTAGTGCAAGAAGCCTGGACAAAACCTAAAATTATAGGGAACAATTGTGAAAAATAACATATTTTAAATATTGCTCTTGTAAACTTAAAAAGTTTGTAGAAAAACAAGAATTGTGTAAGCATGCATTTTCTGAATGAAATAGTATGAAACTCAAATGTTTATCATTATTTAGTATTATCAATTCTCAGAGATTACCCAGAAAACCAACCATTCTATGAAGAAAAGACTAATGTTATAATGCAAAAATCTAGACATTCAGCAAAAATCTAGACATTTGAGAAGAACTTGTACAGCGAAGGCTGTCATCTGTAATCATTTGACTAATGATGCAAAGAGGAGTGATTTATTTCATTTTCAGGGATGGTTTCCTTCTTTGCAGGTATGTCTACTTCAGTTACAGTGTGACACCAAATGTCATTTTGGGGAGTCATAGCCCTCCAAACAGGATATATGCATATATATATATATATATATATATATATATATATATATATATATATATATATATGTGTGTGTAGGTGTGTGTGTCTGTGTGTATATATTTATATGTATATCTCTATATATCTATAGACTGCGGTTGTAGTGCTGCGGTAGCATTTTCACCTCACAGTAAGACGTTGTCCTGTTCGATTCTCAGCTAGAGCGTCTTCTGTGTGGAAACATGTGTGAAAGGGTGTACCTTCATTGAAGGTTGTGCATCAGGGCAGGCAACTTGGCACATAAAAATCTACTGCCAATCATTAGCAGACTGGAGTTCTGCTGTGGTGACCCCTAACCGGGAAAAGCCGAAAGACACAACATCTCTATATATCTATGTATATATATGTATACATGTGTGTGTGTGTGTGTGTGTGTGTGTGTGTGTGTGTGTGTGTGTGTGTGTGTGTGTGTATGCACGCATGCATGCATGTGTAAACGTGTGTGTCTGTATCTATTCTTTTGTGTGTGTAGATATATATAAATATACATGGGCATATGTTGTGCCAAGCTGAACTGAGGTAGGCTACCAGCCACAACTCTGAACTGAGGTGGACTACCAGCCACAACTCTGAGCTGAGATACCAGATGACTAGAGGCTTCTGAGCTTCAAAAATCATAGGTTGCCTGTTTTTTTTTTTTTGTGTTTTGCTTATTTATACTATTTACTGAACTTTTATTGCCTGATGCCTACTTTTATACTGTATTTATTTACTGTATACTAAACTACACTGTTGTACTGCTATTGTTTGCTTTACTGTGCCTGATAAATCAAATCTTATTGCTGTTTTCACTGTTTACAAAACTTTAAGTATTTACTGATATTTTTCACTGTTTTTAAGCTGTCTGTTTTGCTTGTTGTGGTTTTCCCACCAATCAGTGTTTAAATAACTGATGTGTCAACTGTTTAAAACATTCTTTAGATCCTCCTTGCTGATTTTCTGCTGTTTTAAATGTTTTTTATAGTGTTTCATTACTATTTTCCTGCTGTTTTAAACATTCTCTAGTATTTCACTGCTGAAACTAGGATAGCTAGTAGCTATAGCATAGTCCAGATATAGTCTTGCTGCTTCTAGAACTGTTTATAGTAGTTTATTTGTTCTGAACACGTTTTCCAGGCCATCTTGGATTGGAAGGGGCCTGTTTGCACATTTGTGAGAGAATTGTGCTGATTGAGACCTGTCTGATAAAGAGAGGCCAGTCTAGGGCTTGGAATAAGCATTCTCATTGGTCCTCTTGAATCTTTTTAATGTTTTTTTTTTTTTCCAAGTTTTTAGCTTCTGGTATTTAGGCCCTGAATTTCAGCAGGTTTCTGTTTGTTTGCGTGTCACCCAGCACTGTGCACTGCTACACAGTTGTGAGCCAATGCCAGAAAGTTAAATTCAACAAATTATTTTCTAAAACCCAGGCAGAAATATCCATCCACTGAGCTCCACTGTGATCGATTCTGAATAGCCACCCCTAATGACAACAGTCTTTAACCTAACATTATGGAGAGTTGGACTACCCTTGTTTCTCCTGCCATCTTTGTTGACTTGGATCTCTTGAGGCAGTGTAGTAATTGCCTCATACACAGACAACACTCAACTATTATACAACGACCCCCCCATTAATATTCCAAATCGTGCACGCTGATTGGTTAGCATGCATGTTGTAAATCAGACTTATACTAATGGAAAAAGGTCCTGTCGCCCGAACGTTTTCCATTAGTATAAGTCGTTTTTTACAGCAATGGGGAACGCAAGATCTCCGTTGCTTTTTAGACACTGTCTCGCTATGTTAAAGGAGTTTAACTTAGCGAGACAGCTTTAAAAAAGTAACAGAGATCTTCCTTTCTCCATTGTTTTTTTTAAAGCTGTCTCGCTATGTTAAACTCCTTTAACATACCAAGACACTTTGTAAAAAGCAATGGAGATCTTGCTTTCTCCGTTGCTTCCACCCACAGCTCTGATGTACTGCGTAAGCATACGCATGCACAGTACATCAGAACTGCCGCAGAATACCAGACAGCTGTGGAAGGGCAGCAAGGAGGCATTATACAATGTCATTATTTAAGAAAAGTAAGTATTTTGTTTCTTAAATAATGTCATTGTATAATAGCAATAACCCACTTCTGGGTGTTGGTAATGCTGGATTTACCCACGGTTGCCTTTGTTTGGCCACTCGGGCTTTGCCCTCGTGACCAAACCACACCAACCGTGGTTAAATCCAACATTACCCACACCCAGACGTGGGTTATTGCTATAATAACACACTCAAGTACAGAGTGTGAGAGAGGTATTTACACCAAGAATCTAGAATCTTTGCTCTCTATCTCACTCAAAACTGTAACACGGGGAAGGTTGTTAACTCACCCACAACTACACATGCCTATAATACCACTTCTCATACACATACCGCTACTCATAAACATCACAACCATCCATATAAAACAGGGTTTATTACATCAAGCTTTTTTAGCTGAAACTCTTTTTCAAGAATAAATCCATACATTAAAACCACAGAATAAATATACAACACCAGCCAATCACATAACATAACTCATAAACACATTATATAATTATACAATTTGTATAAATAATAGAATTAATATAACTAACTAAACCTAATTTGTTAGAAAACTTCATTAAAGACAATAGTCAACTTAATAATGTAGTAAAATACTTCATTACAACCTAAAAAATGTATGTTGTGTTCTAACTGACACATGCTTGCTTTAATTTTAAAATGGGATTAATACTGTTAGCTTTATTAAGCCCTGGGTAGACATCAGATCTAAAACAGTTTATCCATTTGTATTCTGCTCTCTTTGTGGCATTCACAATGTCCCCTCCCCTTTTATTCTTCCAAACTCTCTGCAGTATCCTAAATTTAAAATCATGCTCATTTCCACAACGTAGAATATGCTTGCTAAGTGCATTTGTCTCAACATCTCTTCTTATGTCAGATAATGGGAGACAATTATCTCCTTGAATCTTTCTAGCAGAGAAGTTGTTAAGATTCTTCTCTTTCTTATATACAAAAATGAATACCACAATTGTGCTTTAATGCATTTCAAATGCTTTGTAGATGACATAGTATTGTTGTGGAGAGGTAGTAGGGAGGCATTGGAGCTATTTGTTGAACATCTACAAAAACAGCACCAGAAGTTTGAAATGTCTTGTTCAGTAGAGGAAATCACCTTTTTGGATGTTAAGCTGATGAATATTGATGGTAGAATTTATACATCTATGTATAGGAAAGAAGTACAAGCAACTAGGCATGTACATAACTCCAGTATGTACCCCACCCACATTTATAAAGGTGTTGTGAAAAGTCAATTCTTGAGAGCCAGTAGGCTAAACACTACTGAAGAGGGGTTTGCAGCTGAAATTAATACTATGACACAGGACTTTTTGACAAGAGGCTATAATAGAATTTTATTAACTAAGAATGCAGTATATGTTAGATCTGAAAGGCCTACTGTGGCCAAACCATATTTACTTAGAGAAGGCAATAATGCCCAGAATAATAGCTCTGTGAGAAAAGCTGCATGTAATAAATTAGGATATATGATGACGTACAACAGACATTCTAGACAGAATCAGTCCATAATTAAAATAAATTGGACTGTTCTTAGTTCTGATGTTAATGTTAGGAAAATAGTAGGAGAAAAGCCTTATTTTGTATATAAGAAAGAGAAGAACCTTAAACAACTTCTCTGCTATACAGATTTTGATAGAAATGAAGAGCTATATAGATTTAACAAGGGGACAGTCCCCTGTTATAACTGCATTTTTTGTAAGTTCATTAATATGGAAACAGAATTTATACATCCCATAACACAAGCCAATTTTATTTTTAAGGCATCTGGGACATGCAATAGTGAAAATTTAGTTTATTTGGCTAATTGTGAGAAATGTTTATGTTTTTGTATTGGAAAAACAACTGCAAATTCAAGGAGAGAATTGCCTCCCATTTATCTGCCATAAGAAGAGGGGTTGTCACAAATGCACTTAGCAAGCATATTCTACATTGTGGAAATACATTTTAAGTTTAGGATACTGCAGAGAGTTTGGAAGAATAAGAGGGGAGGGGACATTGTGAATGCCACAGACAGAGTATAATACAAATGGATAAACTTTTTTAGATATGATGTCTACCCAGGGCTTAATAAAACTAACAGTATTAAATCCATTTTAATATTAAAACAAGCATATGTCAGTTAGAACACTATATAAGTTTTTTAGGTTGTAATGAAGTAGACCCACGGTGGTGGTGCTGCGGTAGCGTTGTCGCCTCAGAGTAAGATGCTGTCCGGTTCGATTCTCAGCTAGAGCGTCTTCTGCGTGGAGACATGCGTGAATGAGCGTACCTTTGTTGAAGGTTGTGCATCAGGGCTGTTAACTCGGCACGTAAAAATCAACTGCCAATCATTAGCGGAACGGAGTTCCGCTGTGGCGACCCCTAACCGGGAAAAGCTGAAAGGCACAAACAAACAATGAAGTATTTTAGTACATCGTTAAGTTGACTATTGTCTTTTAATGAAGTTTTCTAACAAATTAGGTTTAGTTAATTATATTAATTATATTATTTATACAAATTGCATAATTATATAATGTGTTTATGACATGTTATGTGATTAGCTGGTGTTGTATATTTATTCTCTGGTTTTAATGTATGGATTTATTCTTGAAAAAGAGTTTCAACTCGAAAGCTTGATATAATAAACCCTGTTTTATATGGATGGTTGTACTGTGCCTTTTGTTACTGGATTTAATTTTGTGTTGGTTCACCAGTATGTTTAGCTGTTCCACACCTGTTTCTTGGACTTTGACTACTCATAAACATAATATGCATCAAACATGTAAATCTACATACGTGAAAGTTATCTCAAAACAATTACTGAAACACCAGAGACCTCCAAAACACAAGACTGCTACATCTAACACAGTCACCACAGCACCCATGACACATAGCAACACCAGTGTCTCACCCACCAAGCCCGTAAGGCATAATACTCAAAAATCATATAACACCCAAAATCACACCAGTAAGGAAAGGTACTCAGCTAAATCAAGGTAAAACATAAACATCCAGCAAAACCAGCACACAAAGTCCACGAGCCAAATACAGAATAATTTATTTAAACCAACCAAGAACAGACTGGTTTTGGCATAAAGCCTTCATCAGTCTTGTTCAAAAAACAAAATATCTCACCTTAAAAATCAATAGAACCATAAAGCTCAGTTAGCTACAGATGTTCATTAAGTTGAGGAGTGAACAATCTTCCCAGTTAAATGATCCACATTTTCTCTTTTTTGTTCAACAAATAATATCATCCACTTTTATCCCTTCTGTCCAAAAGTATTCTATCAATAATTATGAAATTGTATTTGGCTGACTGATGTAAAATAGTATGTTTGTACAATGCATTTAAACTATGCCTGCATCTAACATCATTAAGATGTTCAGCATGTATTTATTTATTTATTTATGTATTTATTTATTCGTTTATTTGCATTTGTTTACCAGGATGGTCCAGCTGTGCCAGAAGTGACCATTTTCAGTGGAGTCTGGAAAAAGCCTGTGTTTGCAAGAGTCTGTGCTTTGTTTGTGCATTTGTGCACCACTGCTCTGTTTAAGCCTTGCCTTTGTGAGGTATCTCATTTTTTTTTTATCAGCACTCCTGTGTAAGTGGGGCCCCCTCCTTGCCAGCTACTGTATAATTTTATAGAGGCCTTACTCACACCTATATTTTTCCTCACATAGTAACCACTCTACTATACAGGCCTCTCTTTCTTGAATTCTGACAACCATTGATGGATGGACAATTTCCTCTTGTCCTGCTATTCCTAAGTTGATATTGGCATCCTATTACATTATAATAACTGCCTGTGTACATGGACAGCCTCTCCACTCCCCAGGAAGGACCACAATATCACAGAGAATTACATTATCTAGAACCTAGAACCTTCTCAGTCAGTCCTCAATTACTCAGTCATCTAGGAAAGGGGCTGCTTTTCAGGTTGTATAGACACCACACACCCAACCTCACACCACACCCACAACACACTCCACGCATAACATACACATACCAATAAAAAAAAAAAAACAAAAAAAAAACACAACAAACACACCACACACCCACATATACACATGCCTAGAATACCACACATGCCTGGGTCTCCCACAGCCTCTAGCCTCAGCTACAAATGAGACATACTGGTCTGTTAGGACTAGGTCATGGAGACCACAGATGTGAAGGCCTCCAGAGCTAAGGCCAGGAGGAGGAGGGGCTTAGCTCACGCTGCTTGTGCTTTGCTTAAATTCAACAACAGCATATCATAATAACACTCTGCTCTATGAACAACAAATGGTAGTCATGTGTCCATCATGGTGTGAATGATGATTTGAGACTTGCCCTGGACTGAATATGTTCATTTGTCTTTCCTGGGCTTCAGACTTCTAGCAAAGGTTCTTGCCCCCCCATGCCTTTTTTTTTTATGTCATGAGAAACACAAAAAATTACTGACATGAAAAAATTCTCTAAAATGATTTATTTAAAGGTCATGCTGCTAAATGCTAGGAGCCTTAAACTAAACTGTACTCATTGCAGTCTTGCCATGGAGGGCTGACATTTGTGCAGTCGTCATTTGTTGTTGGTTGGTTCAAGCTGTGACCCAGTCCCAGTCTTACAGGTTATCCATCCATACATACTTCAGACCCCAAATGGGGCTACAAAGCCAAAGGAGGTGGAGTTTCAATAATATTTAAATACATGCATCTCCAGACCCCAGGCTGGTCAAATGTGTGACAGGAGACACTTCAAGTGTGCAGTGAACTTGAGACAGCACCCCTCACAAATCATGGCTATCTACAGACCCCCAACCATGACTCAGGAGGCCTCCCCCACCCAGCTATTCTTTTACTTTGATCCCACAATATTCAACCCTCTACCCTGATTCTGACTGACTTTACTACCCAACCATAGAGTGGAAGACCTTTTTCAGCCCAATCATGAATGTCCAGAGATTCCTGAGTTGCTGCCAATGCCAATGCATTGCAGGATCAGCTATGAGAGTATGAGAGGTGAAAATAATCTGTTCCTAACATGAGTACACATGAGCAGCCAAATGTTACAGTAAAAGTGTCAAAAAAGGATCATAAAAGGGATCATAAGGGATCTCAAGTTTGAAGTCACCATCTCCTCTGACCCCTTGTCAGGGTCAAGCAAAAAAAAACATTTTAGACAGGTTTAACTAGCTTTGAGTTCAAATTGGCCACATCCCATGAAGAGGGCAATCCTGAGCTTTTCTCTATATTCACAAGATAACTAGATTAATCTATTAACTGGAGGTCGATAGCACCACATACACAAATGCCATAGTTATAGCCAACCTGCTGACAGACAGGTTCAATGAAAACTTCACCCCCCTGTCCCCCCCATCAGTAAAGCAGGACATCCCCAGCACCTGCCCCCTTCTCATCATCACCAGGGAGCAGGTCTTTAATGCCATCTCAAAGGCAAAAAATACAGTCTCCATGGGACCCAACAACATCCCTGGCTGTATCCTACATGAACTCAGCCATGAGCTCTCAGCTCCTTTAGGCACCCTATTCAACCAAAGCCTGAGCACCGGCTTTGTCCTAGCCAAATGGAGGACAGCCACTGTCATCCCTCTACAGAAAGGCAGAGCGTCCACTGACCCAGGCATTTATAGGCCCATCAACCTAATTAGCCTGATCTACAAGGCCATTGAGCACATTATCATGGAACTTATAAGCAAGGACATTGGCAACATCCAAATGCTTGACCCTACACAATATGGTTTTGTCAAAGGGAGATCATGTATGTTAAACTTGATCGACTTCTTTGAAACAGTCACCAACGCTATGGATGAGGGGAAGATGGTGCACACTGCCTACCTTGACCTAACCAAAGTCTTCAACACTATTCCCACTCAGATATAATAGATAAACTCTCCCAGCTAGGCATCAACCTGTGTGTTGCCAGATGGGTAGATAACTGGCTCACTGATACAGCCTACTCAGTCAAAATAGAGAAAGCCACTAGTAGTAGACGCATAATGAGAGGTGTAGCCAAAGGATCAGTCTTGGGGCCTCTACTGTTTGGGATATACTTTTCTAAGGTGCAAGCCATAACCATTGGTCTCTGGCTTACCAAGTTTGCAGATGACTGCAAGCTGGGTGCTGTCTTAAATTTCTCTAGTGATGTGAACATCCTCCAAGAGGGCCTTACCCAAACTAAGGACTGGTGCCAGAACCATGGCCTCAAACTGAATGTCAAGAAATGCATCATTATCCCCTTTGGGGAAAATGGCATCCCCACTAATTATCACATAAATAACAACATACTAAGCACGCAATCAGTCATGAGGGACTTGGGCACCCAGGTTGATAGCAACCTGACGTTTGACTACCATGTTGCCTCCGCTGTATGGAAGACGTTCTTCATGGCCCACCTCATAAGTAAGGGTATTTTATCCAGGAACAAGAAGGTGATAACATCCCTGTACTCCTCCTTCTTTATCAGACCCATTATTGAGTACAATACCTCCTTTGGCATGTACCTTGCCAAGCACATGCAGCAGCTGGAGAGACCACAGAGGCTCCTGACTAGGAAAAATCCAGGGTCTCAAACACCTATCCTATATAGATAGACTAAAAGCCCTGTCCCTGTACTCAGTCTTGTACAGACTGCTCAGAGGTGACCTGTGTCTTAGACCCAACATTGATGGAGTTGCTGCATATCCGTAAGTCAAACTCTACTCTTGCAACCTGCATGCAAGGCCTCAACCTGGTCTGTGACATTAATATAAGTTGTTGGTAGGATAGATTTGTGTCCCAAAGACTCCCTCATCTGTGGAATAGACTCCTTCTTCATGTCAAGCAGACTACCTTTCTAGCCCTCTTTAAGAAGAGCCTGGATAACTGGATGAGAAACAGAAAATACATCCCTGGGATCCCACCTGTGTCCCTGCTGGACAGAGGAAACAGGTGTTGACTTTATGGGAACATGGGAAAAATTCTTGTCTAGGCTTATAAGGGCCTCTGGGCCAATAGCCTACTATCATCCTATGAACCTATGAACTTATAAAGGGACAGGACGTTTGATCAAAGTAAAATGTGGAACAAGTACAGGTCACCAAATAGATGACCCAGTCTGTATTAGAATTGGCAAAAACTTTGATGTCAGAGATAACAGAAGTATCATCTAGTTTTACAGATATACCTACACAAACTGCAGTTGTCACAGGGATAACAAAATAGTAAGGCCTTCCCCTCAATGGTGGTTTGGCATGTATTTTTTTATGATGACTAAAACAACTTCCCAAGGTTTCACCTTTCCTGAATGAAAATAAACATTGTGATGGTAATAAATTATTAAGACATTCATCTGTTAGTAGAATGCCCCAATATTTCTATACCAAATCAGTAAAAAATTTTATATTACTTCCATAGATAGTAACCAACCTGAATGGTTGTTTATGAGTATATCTGCTGTAATATTGCAGTAGCTAGGACCAGACCATGGAA